>NC_142016.1:9921357-10118857 GCF_049901735.1 Notechis scutatus
TGTGAATGGTTGGTCCAAATTGAAAAGCTGGTTTGATCTAGAGCAGGGGTGTCCAACCTTGGCAACTTTAAGACTTGTGGACTTCAACTCCCAGAATTCCTCAGCCAGCTTTGCTGGCTGAGGAATTCTGGGAGTTGAAGTTCACAAGTCTTAAAGTTGCCAAGGTTGGACACCCCTGATCTAGAGAGTTGAATGAATTGCTTAAGAGCGTGAAAATCTCCAAATCAAATCTTTTCATATCTGTTCCGTCAGTTCATTGTTCTTTGTCTGTCTGTGGCCAACCAGATACCTCCGAGAAGACCAGTGCAAGATGGGAAAGAAGCAACCCATTTCAGGGATGGCATCCAGATGGACATGGTTCTTTTCAGAGGGTGGATTAAATCTTAAAAACATACCAAAAATGGTTGCAGGAACTGGGCGTGGCCAGTCGAGTGAAAAGAAGAACAAGGGGTGACATTATAGCAGAGTTTGAATATTTGAGAGGCTGCCAGAAAGAAGGGGGGATCAACCTATTTTCCAAAGCCCCAGAAGGCAGGACAAGAAGCAACGGATGGAAACTAACCAAGGAGAGAAGCAACCTAGAACTACGTAGAAATTTCCAGACAGTGAGAACAATTAATCAGTGGACAACTTGCCTTCAGAAGTTCTGGGTGCTCCACCCCTGGAGGCTTTTAAGAAGGGATTGGACAACCATTTATCTAAAATCGGTTTCCTGCTGAGCAGGGAGTTGGACGAGAACAGGGGTCTCCAACCTTGGAAACTTTAAGACTTGTGGACCTCAACTCCCCAGAATTCTGGGAGTTGAAGTCCACAAATCTTAAAGTTGCCAAGGTTGGAGACCCCTGGACTAGAAGACCTTCAAAGTCCTTTCCAACTCTGTCATTCTATTATGATCTATTGCCTGATGCCGCTTTTTCATTCTTCATGGTGGGTCTTGCCTGAAAGGGTAAAATCTCTTTGCTGCTCCTATTTTTCTGGTTTCTCATTCCATTTGCAGCTGGAGATGACCATCTCTCTTTCGCCCTGCCCCATCCTCCTAACCCAACCTAAACCACGAACAAAATCTACCAGTTCAATCATAACAGGTTTAAAAAAAAAAAAAAAAAGCCACAGACGTTTATTGCTTCCTTCTGAAAAATTTACTATGGCCCGATTTATATTTCTAGATTTTGCGCATTCTTGTATTTCTTTCTTGGCAATTTGGAGGGCAAGTATTTGGCTTGTCTTGCTGCCAATCAAAATATTTGAAGGAAATGTTTATTTTCTTCTGGAAATCGCACCAGCTGCTGCCTTAACTGAATACACTCATTTAGAAGTAAGAATTTAGCCATTGTGAGAGCATGTATGGCACCGGCACCCGCTGCGTTTTTAACCCAATCTATCAACAGAAATGGCAACACTTTGGATCAGGGAGCTGGGAAGTGAAGAATGCATGTTGAACCAGAGGTCACTGCCCTGGCTAATATCATGCCAATGCTTTGGGGGCTCCCCAGGGGTGGGATTCAAAATTTTTAACAACCAGTTCTGTGGGTGTGGCTTGGTGGTCATGTGACTGGCTGGGTGTGGCCAACTCAATATCACTCACATTGAGGCACGCATCTCCTCGCCTGGCCTCCCATGACTGTGGGGATGCTGCAACAGTTGTAAGTGTGAAAAATGGTCATAAGTCACTTTTTTCAGTGCCATTGTAACTTTGAATGGTCACTGCACACAAGCAAAGTACCAGCAAAGGAGGGGAAAAAAAACTCCAGAGAAGTTCCTGGGACAGGAAGTCCAGTCCTGCCAAGAATGTAATCAGGGAGAGGCAGCTTCTGTAAGCAACACCAGAATGTTTCCTTCCTGCCTTCCTTACAGGATTAGGCCAGTAATTTCTTCTAATAACCGGTTCTCCAAACTGCTTAGAATGTTAACAACCGGTTCTAGCGAATAGGTGCAAACTGGTAGAATCCCACCCCTGGGGCTCCCCCATTCTTAGCAGCACCAAACAGGAATTCCGCATTGCACTGCTTTCCAAACTGCTTCATCATTGTTAAATAAATTTTATTTATTTATTTTATTTCATAAAAACACAAGCAGCCCCTATGCTAGATTGGATCATGACCTATCCAGTCTGGCAATCTGTTCTCACGGTGACCAACTGACTGGACATGGAAGCATGCTAGTCTCCCAACCAATGGCCTTCAGAGGAAGTCCCACTATCATCAAGGTTAACAGCTTTTTTCTTTAGAGGAAATCTAGATCTTGTGTTGACCACATTTTGGGCTGGTGGGAAGGTCTGGAAATTGGCATTTTGTGAGCTGAGGGCTTTCCCATTCATAAAATAGTTGTCACTGTGGGTGAGACCAGTTTCAAAACATTTATATTATCCAAAGATAAGCAGGTGAAGTTACTCCCCACCAACTGCAGAGATGCTTTACAATCCATGAAACCCTATGATGGTGCTTCCATATGGGAATTGTTAAACTGGGTATGCTAGGGGTCCTTGGGGCTCTCTGAGCTTGTTTCCTTGAAGACATTTCATTATCTGAACTAGGTAACTTCATCAGTGCACTGATGATGTTGCCTATTTTGTTAATGAAAAGTCTGCAAGGAAACCACCACGCCCACAGAGCACCAAGGACTTCATAGTTCAACCCTGAGCTACAAATATTATCTTCTATGGCTATACCATCACTGCAATTTCCATGATTTACTATATTATAGGCTTTTCACATGTTTTAGTATTGGAGTTCAATATCTTCAAATATACACTGTGCTGTCCAGACAGTTTAGAATTAATGGGATTTGGGATAGTTAGTTAGGAATTGAGAGCTGTCCCTTTAAAGGAATGCATCATGGTAAATGTAGTTAAGGTATCCTGGGAAATGTAGTACATGTCATGTGGTCACATCTGTAACCCTGATTGGTCACTGAATTGACCCTTGGTGGGTTGGGGGAGGTTTCTTCACTCTTGCCTGAACACAACACCTCATGGTAGCAGCTCTACCCCCTGCCTCTACGATATGGGATGAAAGAGATAACCATCTTTTTAACCACAATTCAGATATGCAAAGGATTGGACATTAAGAAGAACCTTGTCATAAATGTGAGTTGATAAGGATGCCTGATGAACCAATAAAAAAGACTTTGTATGGATGCATCCAGACAGTAATAAGCAGAACAGTAGAAAGATAATAAACTCTCATCCCCATGATGATTGAAGCAGCTCCATGGTAATGGATTCAGTAATAAGCAGAACATACACGTTTGGGCATAATTGACCACCTGGAAATACCATATCAGAGGGGCTATCTGGGCCATGGACCTCCATGTTTTGCAGTTCTAGATCAACAGCCAAGACGCACAACTGGACTCCACATATGAACATTCAAAAGCAACTTCACTGGCATCAAGGAAAAAAGACAATATTTTAGCAGCCCTCTTTCCCTCCCGGAGGGAAATTACCTGCATTCCTTAAAAGCTTTCATCACTCCTTTCTCAGATAGAAATATTTGTGCAAGCCCCCAAATATTCATCTATGAGACAATGAGGCAGATCAGAGCCAGCAATTCATACATTCCTAAAATAGTTCTCTGCTTTTCTGGACTAAGTTACTTTGACTGACAGGATAAACAGGAGAGAGATTTAACACCATACGTAAATGTTTATGCTGACTTCCCCCTCTGCTTTTCCTTCTGGTTTTTCCTTCCCAAAGCCCTTTCCTGGTCTCTGTTTTCTATAATCTTCCTCCAGGATAAATCTGACTTCCCACTCCAAATGAAATCTTCAATTGATGAAATACATCCATTTAAAAAGATTTCACCTGATTAATCAGCTTGTTGCATAAATAAAGATTGCTTTTAATCAAAGTGTTTACAAAAATTAAGACCACACTTTGTATAGGATAAGATTCTTTCCTCTCTCTCTCAAACAGCAAGTCGTTCAAGACCTTCTTCCCTTTTTCTGCTTCTTCCCATTTTTGTTTTGTGTCTATTATATTGTCAGCCTGTAGGCAGGGATTAGCTTAATCTTTTAATATCCACACAGCACTCAGAACATTGTAGAGACTCTATAAATAATCACAGCAACAACATCACATCTGAAAATACTCTACGTTTCAGTTAATATCCCCAAATTGCATTTGATTGCCTTTGACTCATAAGCTGCCCATTTGAAATAATTAAAATAATGCCCGCTTACTTCAGAACTCCTATTCTCCCTATATGTAAACACATATAGTCATCAAGAATTGTTGTGATCAAGATGGACGTGCATACATCATTCAAAAGAGAGAGGAAGGGAGACCAAAAGAGAAGCGGAAACTGTATTTGCACAAATTGGGCATACACTAATTTGCCAGTTTGCCAGTGTTCCAATATCTGCCACCAAGAAGAAGAGGGAGTCAAGCTATTCTCTAAAGCGCAGAAGGCAGGACAAGAAGCAATGGGTGGAAACTAATCAAGGAGAGGAGAACCTAAAACTAAGGAGAGATTTCCAGACACTGAGAACAATTGATCAGCGGAACAACTTGCCTCCAGAAGTTGTGAATGCTCCAATACTGGAAGTTTTTAAGAAGAGGTTGGACAACTGTCAGCATTCCAGCAACCCTCCATTCTGCCCAATAACTCCGAGACAGACATTTTCTCAAAGGTTCCTTTTTATTTAGATAGTAACTGGCACAACTGGGGAATCTCGAATCTGAAAGTTCCGGGCTTCCTTACAAATAAGTAAAAACTACAAAATCCATCCCCTGCACCCATCATCACATCACATGGCCCAATCACCATCCGTCCAAAGTTAAGACTTCCTCTCAGTTATGCGCAACACAACCTGACCTTGAATCAGAAAAAGGATGTTATTATGTCTAACTAGATACACTCCAATCTATTCCCCCCTCCCACTTTCCCAGGCTCAGATGTGGCAGCGGGGGAGCATCGGATCGCAATATGGCTTCCAAAGCTGACAGGACAAGAAGCAATGGGTGGACACTAATCAAGGAGAGGAGAAATCTCTTTAGATTGTCTAAAATCGTTTAGGGTTTCCTATTTGTACAGAGGGTTGTGCTGGAAAACCTCCAAGGTCTCTTTCAATTTTGTTATTCTGTTACCTACACAGAGCAACCTTTGTAAAGTATTTAAAATAGAAAGTAAAGTGAGCTGCATAATTTGTTCACTTGAAATCAAATGACCTATGCACCTGTGATCATGCCTACCTATCCTATGCCTACCTGTCTGCTCAATCTGTTGGCCAAATGTGAAGTCTAGGTTTCCCACCTGGTGCTTTGGGTATCAAACAGCCTTTTAAAAAATTTTCTCAGTATTCATGCCCCAGTGTCCCTTTTGCAAATGAACACACCCTGACCACCACAGCCCTCCGAACATACATTCAAAATTCCAGATGTGCTCATAGACCCGAAAATTGGAGAGCAACTCTTGAAAGGCCAATAGCTCTCCTGGTTTTATGCTTGGAGTAGGATTGCGCTAGGTCAGGGATCTCCAAACTTGGCAACTTTAAGACCCGTGGACTTCAACTCTCAGAATTACCTAGCCAGCCACGTTGGGGATTCTGGGAGTTGAAGTCCACGCGTCTTAAACTTGCCAAGTTTGGACACCCCTCTACTAGAACATCTTTCTGATGCTTTCAAGGAGAGAATGTGATGAAAAGAAGGATGTGCAGCCAGTAAAGATAAGTTTTGATGATTTTCAAGAGGGCAACTTTTAAAATCTGTTTCACCAACTGGAATGAAACTTCCTTCGCAGCTGGAGCCAAGAGGGAAATGGATGTCAAGAATCAGCACTCTTACAATAACTTGCAAATTCCTCAATAACCCAGTGGAGATTTCCAATGAATGGCCCAGCAGTTAAAGCCATCAGTTGGTCACTTCAGCTCCCAGGGTTGGGTTGCAATCCCAACTCCATTAGCGGAAGGCAAGGGAAGGAAACCCATTGAACCAAAATACGGTGTTAAAGCTAGTTCTGACTTTCTGTTTATTTATCTGTGCATTGGCCGTGCTGAGGAATACTCTTAGCGAGCACAGCTCTCTGAGTGTCATGCCTGCTGTAGTTAAACAGCACAACCCAATATTGAAGGGGGAAGGATTGCAGAAACACAGAAATACACAACGACTTTAGAGGGAATAAAAAAATGTGAGACAGGGGGAATCAAAAATAGCTGGATGAGGCCTCAGACTATTTATTCATTGGCTGTAGAATGCCATTTGATGTGGGAGAGAAAAATAAACTTGCAAATTAACAGAAGGTTGGAAAATGGACCCAAATATTTTAGTTCAAGTAACAGAACAGCAGAAGGGAGTGGTTAGGTGCTGGATTAACACTGGAAATGCCTACACTGAAATCTATCCTCAGCGGAGTCAACACAAGGATGAGTCAGGTCAACCACCCTTACAAAGTTGTTGTAGGAAAAACAAATTAGTGCTAGGAATCCCTTTTAAGTTCTCGGAGGAAAAATAGGCTATATACATCCATCAAGCAAAACAGAACGGTTGGACTCTTGTTGTTCTCATTGGCTCTTAAGCTAAATGCTGCTGTCCCTGCCTCTTTTCACAATACAGGTAGCCCTCACTTAATAATCCTAGTCGGGACAAACAATTCCATCGCTAAGCAAAGCAAACATTAAGGAAAACGTCAGTGACCGCCCCACTTAGTGACAGCAGTTTTGGCAATCTTGGCTGTCCTTGTTCAGAGAATCTCCCACAGTTGTAAAACAAGACACTGTGCAATTGCAACTTGAGGCCTCCCGCTGGCTTCCCCACGGACTTTGCTTGTTGGAAACCAGCTGGGAAGGCCACAACTGGCAATCACATTAACGTGAGAGGATGCGACTGTCTTAAATTCATCATGGTTGCCAAGCACCTGAATCGTGATCCTGTGAATACGGGGATGCGAGGACCAGTCATAAGGTCCTTTTTCCAGTATCATCGTAACTTGGGATAGTTAAATGCTAAAGGAATGATTGTTAAGTGAAAACTACCTGTATTCCTTTTCCTCATGACAGAAGTCTCTGACTTGTCGATCAGAAAGGTCGGCAGTTCGGCGGTTCGAATCCCTAGCGCCGCATAACGGAGTGAGCTCCTGTTATGTGTCCCAGCTTTTGCCAACCTAGCAGTTTGAAAGCATGTTAAAAAATATAAGGAGAAAAATAGGGAGCCCTTTGGTGGGAAGGTAACAACGTTCCGTGAGCCTTCAGTGTTTAGTCATGCTGGCCACATGGCCACGGAGACGTCTTCGGACAGCGCTGGCTCTTCTTCGGCTTTGTAACGGAGGTGAGCCCTGTCCCTTAGAGCTGGGAAAAGACTAGCACGGATGTGCGAGGGGAACCTTGACCTTTCTCAGGAACTTCAAGAACAGATTTAAAATTTCTCTCAGTTACACTTCTGAACTGACTTTGCTCTTGGAGGAGGTAGATGGTGCTACTCCTGGTGTTTTCTATTCCACATATTAGTAGCAACATTCAGTAGAGGTGGTCTTCAACTTACAACAGTGACCATTCAATGGCACTGAAAAAAGTGACTTGCGACCATTTTTCACACTTAGACCATTGCAGCATCCCCATGCTCATGTGGTCAAGATTCAGACGCTTGGCAATTGACTCACATTTATGACGGCTGCAATGTCCAGGAGTCCCGTGATCTCCTTTTGCAACCTCCTGACAAGCAACGTCCATGGGGAAGCCAAATTCACTTAACAAACAGGTAACTAACTTATTCACTTAACAACTGAGGCAGGAAAGGTCGTAAAATGGGGCGAAACTCATTGAGAAAATGTCTCACTGAACGATGGAAAATTTGGGCTCGGTTGTGGTCATAAGTCGAGGACTACCTGCCTTGTTTCTCAATCTGAAAGAACTCACATTACCTCTTGATGTAAATTGGAATAGAAGTATGGAAAGCCATGGAAGCTGCCAATGACTCATGAGATGAAACGAGATCTTCACATGCACTCTTAGCATTACATCAGGACAAGCGCAATGCATTCTGCCCTGGAGAATTCCACTGAAATTTGGAAGAAATTTCATTGCAAATTCTTGTGCGTCAACATGGAATGAGAACTGGGGGTGATGGTGGGGGAATTAAAGCAGAAGTCTTTTAATCTATGGCTGTGCTTTAAAGTAGGCCCCGGTTTTATCTCTTTAGCCAACAACAGGTTTTATGTGATTACCCAACTGGATAAAATAGCATTTGAAGATGTTACCTGGTTGGGTAATGAAATGCCTGCAATAAATCAACCAACCTCCGAAAGCACCAAGGTTCCTATTTTTTTGTTTCACATAGCAATAAGACTGCTTTTAAAAGCTTCTGCACAGTAACGAGCTACTGAACAAGAAATACAAAGGAGAGGAAAAATGAAGCCAAGGAGATAATTTTGGCTCCATCCATTCTCTGGAAAGGGGAAACTCTGCACCTCAGAGAAAAGTCACTTTCCCTTCATTAATACTCAGCTTCCTTTGGAAAACTCTTTTGCAGCTGCCAAATTGAGCAGATGGGGAAAACCCTTTTAGAGAGACTTTTTCAAAAGCCAAATCCAGGCAGTGACTTTGGCAGAAAGGTATGCGCAGTGACCACCTATGCACTTCCAAACAAGAGAGGGAATGCAACACCACAAAAGAAGAGAACAAAACCACATGTTTCCTTTTGGCCATTCTAGGCACCAAGATAATTCTTGGTGTATTCATGGTGCTTCTCATTCTTGGACGAGAAGCAAAACGTCTTCAAAGAAAAACCAGAAAGTCCAGTTGCCTCTTGACAAAGCAGCTTTGGGACAGCATAGCACTGACTTGTCAAATTATTTTGTCTCAGTTTATGTGGCTGTCCTATTATGCATTTCTGGAAAACATGCAGCTGCTTTAAAGAGCTGTAGATAAGTGAAACACTTGCTCCACTGTCTGCAGGGCATGATTGAAAAAGTCAAAATGGTGCCTATGGCAAAAGAACAACAACAACAATAACAACAAATGGAGCTTTGGTCACATCATTGTGGCCTCCATCTTGAATATTTTGACCATACCCTGCAGATTTTCCCCGTGTCATTAAAACACTCGTTCTCTTTACATGGTTTCTCTCATGTTTAACTCTCATCTTTCCTCCAGGAAGGATAAAATGCATACAGTAAATATATATTCTTTTACTTTCCTATGAAGCTGTAGATAGGTTTAGTGTTAAGGCAAAAGCTACCAAGATTTTTGTGTGGTCTTTCCAAGCTCAGACCAACACGACTGAATTAATTGTTTAAAGAAATTGTAATCGTGGCTTTTGAAACCTGTTGCTGATTATTGTATAAATGTTGCTAGCATTTTTTTCCAAAGCATAACTGCTTTCTTCAAAGTGGAATAAGCTGTTTCTGCTACATCTGAGAGCAATTCAGTTCATTCTGCTGAGAGAATCCTGGATGCTGAGGTTCCCCTCCATTGCACAAATCTTGATGGAGGACACCACACTGTCCCCGCCCCCCCACAAACGACCCACAAAAATCCAACAATGGATCGGGTTGGGCTTTTTATTTTATTGCAGCTTCGAGGTATCCTTGCATCTGGCAACATCTGCTACCCAAATAGACAACTGTGGGTGGAGACCAAAGGATACCCAGTAGAGGAGAAGGAAAATGCATAATAGGGGAGTATATCTGGATCCATGGTAGCATAAACTTTTCAAACTTAACAAACACTTTAACTTCAAACATAGCTTCTTCCTCTTTATTCTGCACATTTTTGGCCCTAAGTCATTTGTCTTTCGTAGATAGTCCTCATTTTAGGACTGCCTCATACAGCGACTGTTTGCACTTACAACTGTGATTAAAAAAAGTAAATTTGTGACCAGTCCTGTTGGAGATGACCAGGCTGAGCCTAAGGGCGGGGTCAACGCATCTTCAGTTTGGAGTCTCTACTCCCCATAAGAGACCCATAAGACAGCGGTCTCCAACCTTGGCAACTTTAAGACTTGTGGATTTCAACTCCCAGAATTCCCCAGCCAGCAAAGCTGGCTGGGGAATTCTGGGAGTTGAAGTCCTTCAGGCTTAAAGTTGCCAAGGTTGGAGACCCCTGCCATAAGAGACCTATTCCCCATAAGAGACCTACACACACACACACACACACACACACACACACACACACACACACCCTTAGAGTCCATTGATTCTTATCTGTCCCCAATTACTTGTAGAGAATCAGTAGATCGGATTCTTGTGAATAGGTAGCAGGAAATAAATGCATAGTACTTTTGAACTCTATCCTGGCTTCTAACTCCTTACACCTGATAATCCTTACATTTACTACCTTTTAAGCACAGATCAGTGGTTTCAGTTAGCTACTGCTTCGCTTAACAAAGGGAATGGCCAGTCCCAATTGTGGTAGCTAAATGAGGATTACCTCCTTTAAAGCAGTGTTTCTCAATTTTGGCATTTTTAAAATTTGTTGACCTTAACTCCTAGAATTCCCCAGCTAATTATGTCAAGCTGCATGCTGTACCACATCACAGAGAACAAATGCTGCCCAGCAAGGCCCATGGAGATAGTAAACTCCAGTTGATTCAAGCCAGTGATCCAACGTGCATTTGGATGCTATTTAAACAAGAGTTTAGTTTAAATTATTGTATGACTAACATTTTACAATAATGTTGCTGCTGGTTATTAAGGAAATAAAACTATGGTTAAATAAAAGTCGAAATATCAAGAGAGGAGAATATTTGCAGCTCAGCGCTTAACTGTGGGGTTTTTTTTTGGTGCTCTCTGAGCTTTTCTTGCAGACATTTCATTACCAAAGTAGGTAATGTGTGATGCGCTGATGATGTTACCTAGTTTGGCAATGAAATGCCTGCAAGAATACCTACCAAGTGTCAACTCATAAAATATTTATATGGTCTTTTAGAGTTGCCAACAGAAAGGGAGGGGGGAGCAGTGCGGCAGCTGCATTCCATAAATGTTTGCAAAGATAGTAACTGGGTGACTGAAGTTTCTGCCGCGCAAAATTCTAACTGGAGAGCATGACTGATGACTCTTGGCTATGGAGGTGTCCCATTGGAGAATATGAATTATGATACACCCCTGGGGGTGGGGGAAAACCAGGGTCAAGGGTGACAATGAATGATGTGTCTCAGAGTTGGCTACACCCAGGCAGCGCCGAACCTTTTAACTCCCAATAAATCCTGTTGAAGTTTTGGAAGTTTGGCTCGAGACTCATAATTTAAATGAGGTTAAGTGCCGGAATCCTGACACCAAGCTCAGAGAGCACCAAAATCAAAATGGTGACCACAATGATGTCATTGAAATTCAACCTCATTTTTTATTTTACATAATGCAAATGAAAAATAGGCAGAGCTTTGATCACACTGTCACAGTTGTGTTTTGACTTTTTTTAACCACACTCTGCAGACACCTCACAAGTCCTTACCTTGAATCTGGCTCTGAGCTTGTGTACCAAAGTGCCCTGGGCCGCCGAGGGACCCCCGAGAATTGGCCGTCGTAGGAGTGACTCTCATTGAGTGCCGAAGCCTTTCCAGCTCTCCATAACGATCTTGGAATTTTGTTTGTTCTTCCAACTTCTGCCTGTGCCCTGAAAGAAGCAGGGGAGTGGGGAACAAATCAGCAAAGATGCTCAGGGTCAACTCAAAGAAGCCCCCCGACCCCAGAAAAGAGACACGCAAGTAGTCCTCACCTAATGAACACAATTGAGCCCAACATTTCTGTTGCTGAGCAAGGCAGTTGTTAAGTGAGTTTTGCCTCATTCTACGTCTTTTTTTTGTCACCATTGTTAAGCAAATTATTGAAGTTGTTAAGTGAATCATGCAGTTGTTAAGTATAAAAGACTGGCCGTAAGTCACTTTTTCGGTGATGTTGTAACTTTGGACAGTTTTTATCAACTATCAATCGGAATAGAGCTGGAAGGGGCCTTGGAGGTCTTGTAGCACAGCCCTCGCTCAAGCAGGAGATTCTATACCATTTTCAGACAAATAGCTGTCCAATTTTTACTTAAAAACGTTCAGTTAATGAAGCATCTATACTTTCTGAGGCAAGCTCTTCCACTAGTTAATTGGTCTCACTGTCAGGAAATTTGTCCTTAATTCCAAATTGCTTCTTTCCTTGATTAGTTCTCATCCATTGTTTCTTGCCTTGCCTTCTGGTGCTTTGGAAAATAAGTTGACCTGCTCTTCTTTGTGGCAGCCCCTCAAATACTGGAATACTGTTATCATGTCTCCCCTGCTCCTTCTTTCCCCTAAACTGGCCATACCCATTTCCTGCAACCGTTCTTCATATCTTTTTGTCTCTAGGCACTTAATCATCTTACTTGCTTTTCTTTGCACTTTTTCCAAAGTCTCAACATCTTTTTTGTAATGTGGTGACCAAAACTGCTAAGTGAATGATTGTAAATCAAGGATAACCGGTGCTCTCTAGTACAGTCACCATCTGAGAGTTTAATAGGTGGGCATGGATTGGAACTCAGGTCTTTGCAGTCTGCTTCCAGCTCTCTAACCGTGACCCCCACACCATGGCCTTTTCATAAGGTGCAAGAAACGGAGGGCCTGGGCTCCTGGAAGCATCTTGTTGGTTCAATGCCACTGAGTTGCTTGTTGAATGACTTTCCTAACTTCAACCAAGTTCTATTTTTGCTTCCCTTATTGCACGCAACACCTGTATCCATTGCAAGATGCAGCGTGTGAAAACTGTGTCCCTGGAAGTGCCCCAAACCAAAGAAATGTGTCCAAAAAGTCCCATTTGGCCCATGGCCATGAATTTGTGGTGAGGGGAATTCCCTCACAGAGAAATCCTTGCAAAACAGCCACTGCAGTCTAGGCGGCTCAATCAACATTGTGTAACAGAATTAAACTCCAGGCCTTTTCTGATATTGTGGTTAAGGCTTTAGACTGTGGAGATCCGTGCCATAGCCAACCTTATCTGTGGAAGTTTACTGGGAGACCCTGGACCAGTAATTCTTTCTCAATCCAAGCCTACTCACAAGGTTGTTGTTTGGGGAGAAACTGGGGGTGGGAGCTTGCAGCTTTTTGCTCCTGTAGGAAATATAGGGTGTGTGGCTCACAATGAATAAATAAATGCATACATTCTCTTTAGTTATTTTTTTATATGTCTTTTTTCTTGTTTTCAGTGTTTGCAGGTAGTCCTTTACTTATAACATTCATTTAGTGACCCTTCTAAATTACAAAGGCAATGAAAAAGCGACTTATTGCTGGTTTTCACACTTACAACCATTACAGCTTCCCCATAGTCACATGATCAAAATTTGGGCGCTTGGCAACTGGCAGGTTTTTATGATGGTTGCAGTATCCATGGATCATGTGAACACCACTCGTAACTTTTCCAGCCAGCTTCCAACAAGCATCAATGGGGGAAGCCAGATTAGCTTAATAACCTCATAATTTGCTCAACAACTGCAGCTTAACAACTGTGGCAAAGAGGTCGTAAAAAGTGGCAGAACTCACCTAGCCACTGCCTTGCTTAGTGGTGGAAATTTTGGGCTCATTTGTGGTTGTAAGCTGAGGACTATGTGTACCAACTCTGAGCCTCTTCATATGAGCTGAGATATGAAGAGGATCAGAGTTGTAAGCATTTAAGTTTCCCTACAGAAAGCCAAGTTCCTCCTTCCAAGTTCTATTTTTAAACTGCCCAGTCTTCTGTGACTTTTTTAATTTCAGAGTTACAGGTACCATTGTGCAAAAATGGATGGAAACTAATCAAGAGGAGAACTAACCTAGAACTAAATTTCCTTTTCAAAAGGCAACTGGGCTTTCTTTGTTTTTCCTTGAACACCGTTTCGCTTCTCATCCAAGAAGCTTCTTGGAAAAACACCTTTGGGACAGCCATGACCTGGATGACTTAGAATCGCCACAGACCTATTGTGGCCCACCGGCAGCTGGCGGAGCTGGCAGCAGAGTTGGACAGTAGTGAGGAGGTTGGGAAGGAACTCGGGCCAGTCCTGGAAGCTGAGGAAAGCTCGGCTGAGGGCTCTACGTCACAGGCGGTGATGGACCCAGGGCAGGCTAGCAGTCATCAGCTGCCTTTGGGCTTGGACAGCAGTGAAGTGGGGGAGCTTCTGGAACCGGCTCCCAGCCTGCGTATGCGCAGAGCCGCCAAAAGGAAGGCACAATTAAGAACTCAGGGTTGACATGGGAGTAAGGCCACAGGTGGACGATGAATGGCCCCCTCCCATCAGGATTAAAAGAGAAGCAAAAGGGAAGGGGCCTTTTGCAGGAAACAACTCGCTCGTTCAGTTGTCCGTTTGCTCCAGCCTCGTGAAGATTTGTCTGTATAACCTAGCCCTTCCCTGTCAGCACTGAGTGTGGAATTTTACCTGGCAGCGTTCCAGGATTGATAAAGGCCTGAGCTAATTAGTATACCTTTGCAAGACTGTTTTGCCAAGCCGTTGGCTGACTGTCAGTGAAATGAATTCACATTAATGTAATAAAAGAGGTTTTTGCTGGGACTCAGAATTGACTTAGTGCTTTTTGGGGAGGCCTAGGACAGAACAAGGCCTACCAAGGCCTGTTTATTCTGTGTAAGCCATTCTACCTCCTATCTGTTCAAAGAAGGCAGAATAGACAGCAGAGAAACTCTGTCAGCTAAAACAGCCAAGAAGCTACTGGATTTTTTTTCCTTGGCAGCCACCAGTGCAATTCCAAATGAAGACAGCCAGTTATTTTCAGATTCTTCCACCCCACACACACACACACAAACACACAACCCAAGGCAAGCACGTCGGCTCCCCTTGGCCTAACGTCCCCTTAAGAAGATCTATATCACCACGACATCAAATGGCTGAAATGTTTTCCATCTGGTAGGATGGATATGAATCTGATACAGCAAGCCGTAATAAAAACATGCTGGTCCTTTGGGGCAAATGTGGAGACATGGCGAATGCAACATCTGATGCTGGAAAGATACCTTTCAACATGAGGAGGGGGAAAAACAGATCTGGATCTACTGTATTTCGTTTAATCTCCTGGAGATCTATCAGAGATTACAAAGGTTGCCTGGTGTCCAGGGGCCTAATGAGAGCAATGACGAATCAACCCCAATTCTATTTCCCCCACATCCTTGTGGTGGGAAAGGAATAAGGAGACACCCCTTCCCCCAGGAAGCCAGCAAGATCATTTATAATTTCCAAAAATTCCATGTTCCCCTTTTTTTCTCTCTTTCCCGCTATGAAACAAAATATCAGGCAATATAATGATGGTGTTGTGCTCTTCCTCTGTTTTTAAAGAAACCCCAGGATGAGTTGCCAACCCACTGCAGCCAAGCAGAACCTTGTTTTCTTACAGGAATGTGCAAAGCTTTGGATTCAGAGGTGGTATTCAGCAGGTTCTGAGCAGTTCTGGAGAACCAGTAGCGGAAATTTTGAGTAGTTCGGAGAACTGAGAAATACCGCCTCTGACTGGCCCCCGCCCCATTTATTCTCTGCCCCCCATGGAGTCCCAGCTGATTGGTGGGTTTTTCTTTGTAGCCCTGCACAGGAGAACGGAGCTGGAAAGCAGGTTAGTGGGGTGGGGAGGGAATGGGGATTTTGCAGTAACCTTCCCCTACCACGCCCACCAAGCCATGCCACCAAGCCACGCCAAGCCATGCCTGCCAAGCCAAGCCAAGCCACGCCCACCAAGCCACACTCACAGAACCGGTAGTAAAAAAAAAAATTGAATCCCACCACTGTTTGGATCAGATGCCCCAAAGATACCTGGACCTCAATGGGGGTGTGAAAATTGTGCTGGTCTGCATCTTGGCTGCAGGTGGAGGTGTGTTTGTGCTCCTGTGTACTTTGAAGCTACTTCTTTGCACAGAATCATTTCTTTATTCTAATTTCATTTCTCTTGTCTTGATTTTTTTCTCCTCGACCCTGGGCTGAATGGATGGCTCGTAATAGAATTACTGCCTGAAAATTTTCAGCTAGCCTTTAAATCAGGCTGAATAGTCTCTGGTACAAGTAGTCCTGGACTTACAACCACAGTTGAGCCTGACATTTCTGTTGCTAAGTGAGACATTGGTTAAGTGCCCCATTTTACGAGCTTCCTTGCCACAGCTGTTAAGTGAATCACTGCAGTTGTTGAGTAACACCGTTGTTAAGTGAAACTGTGGCTTCTACATTGACTTTGCTTGTCCGAAGGTCGCAAAACGGGATCACAGGACCCCGGGACACTGCAACCGTCATAAATATGAGTCAGTTGCCAGGTGTTGGAATTTTGATCACAGAACCCTGGGGATGCTGCAATGGTCATAAGTGTGAAAAACAGTCCTAAGTCACTTTTTCAGTGCCATTGTAGCTTCAGTCACTAAGCAAACTGTTATAAGTCAAGTACTCTGTGTGTGTACAGTGCATGTGTGTGTATGCATGTACAGGTACAGTGCATGTGTGTGTATGCATGTATACAGGTTCCACCCTTGATTTACAATCATTTGTTTAGCAACCATTCAAAGTCACAACAGCACTGAAAAAGTGTCTTATGACCAATCCTCACACTTATGACCTTAACAGCATCCTCATAGTCACCTGAAGGTCAAAATTCAGGTGTTTGAAAACTGGCATGTATCTATAATATAATAGTAGAGATGATACATTGTAATAATATATAATATGTTGCCTATGTTATATTTGATGATGGTGAAATGAATGATATTATGAACTGGACATTGTAAAAGCTGAAATTTGCTCAAAAAGAATGATATGAATTTATAATCAAAGTCTAATAATGGTTTGATAATAACATGATATGATATTGATAGTTGATCTATATAATATGAATTGCAAGTTAAGATTAGGAGGGACGGACTGTTAATATTGTGCACAAGAGATATGTACCAACCGATACACTGTACAATGGAAAGCTTGTTTTATGTTTTGTGTTTATGTTTGCATTTGTTTATGTCATTAAAAAATAAAAAAATTCTTTTATTATAAAAGAAAAAAAGAAAACCAGCATGTATTGAGGATGGTTGCAGCATTCTGGGGTCATCGGACCAGCATTTGCAAACTTCCCAATTGGTTCCTGACAAGGAAAATCAAGTGAGGGCGAGGGAGGAAGCTGGATCTGCTCAACAACATCATGATTTAATTAACAACTGCAGCAATTTGCTTAACAACCATGGTGGAAAAAAAGGCCATCAAATTGAGTGCAACTCACTTAACAACCTTTGGTTGTCCTAACTGTGGCAATAAGTCAAGGTATATTATAGCCATATATATATATATGTATAATTTCCAGTGAGATATCTGGCCTGTGATATTGAGGTCTGGCCAGAGGTTTTTATTGATCAAAAATAATTTGAGAAGGGGCTTCCGGTTTGAGCTTCTTCGGTGACAGATCGAAATCTGCAATCATGCGCAGTTTTGATCTGTGCTCACCACTGGAGCTCCCCGAGCCGGCTGGTTTCGGGGCTAAGCCACCCCGTAGAGGTGGTGAAGAGGGGGGAGACCACCAGCAGGGTCAAGGAGAGTCACATCTCTCCTCCCCAGCTGGCCATTATTCCCTTTCCCGAAGGCGGTTGCAGCGGTGGTCAGAAATGGCCACTTCAAAGAACTCAACCGGAAAAGAATGTGCAGGAGGAAGATAAGAAGAGAAAGTTTTGGCTGACCGGGTCGAACTGAAAAAGCAACAACATAAGGTACCCTGGAATTTGAATTATAAAAAACAACATTGTTCCCAAAGAAGACTATGAAGCGGCAAATGAGAAAGGGAAGGGAAAGGATTTGGGTTTTTTTCTTTTTTTCCTTATATTGACAACTAAGAGATTTAAGCAAGAAACCAGCAAAAATCCACTTTGACATTAACCGGTATTTAAGCTGAAAATAAAATGTCAAAGGGATAATAAAGATTTCTGGATTCTCAAAAACTTTTAAAAGAAGGAAAAAACCAAAAGGGTGGGATCTGGAAAAATGGAGACCACCTGGAAGTGAAAGAAATTAACAGAGAAACTTTAACAAGATTCCTAAAAGATACATTCCTAAAAGAAACTTTGAAACAAGATAAGAGAACCCCAGGAAGAGAAAGTGGGGAGAAAAAAGCAAGAAGAAGCTTTGGATTATTTGGATTACTTGGTGATTTTTGGATTTTTGGCTATCGGATCTAAAGGACTAAAATTAATCGGGCGGTTGTTTAAAAGTTTTTAAAATGGTATCACTCTTGGAAGAATTGAGAATGGAACTAAAAAAACAGAAAGAAGATGCACAAGAAGGAAGAGGTTCTTTTGGCTTCGTATTTCAATTTTTAGAAATGGAGATCCTGAACTATGAGAAACAACAAGAAATGCCTGTAGAACAAGAAGGTCGGGACAAAGAAGAAGCCATCTTCAATGACCAAGTATTTCTATGTGGGGAAAAGAAAGGAAAGGGGGGAAAGAGAGTGAAAAATTTAAGATTTGAAAAAACAACCCCAAAAAAGAATCGTTTGAAAAATAATTACAACATTAGGAAGAAACAGAAGAGAGGATTACAGAAGAGAGAATCAGAATTAGAGAGAGAAGGCATCAAAAAGGGAAGGGAGAAGAAGAAGGGGAAGAGGGAAAGGAAAAGAAATTATAAAGGACAGAAACAGGACATAGAGAAACAGGGAAAACGTACAAGGATTAAGGGTATAAGCCTATTTAGAAGACACAGAGATAATGGGTGAAAACTTAATTGAAAGGGGGATTCTGCAAGGGTACATAAGATAGTACTGTTATATTAGAAATAGAAATGAACTTTGAAAATATGAAACAAGTGTGATTAAAATGAAAGATAAAATACTCATTGTAATGTAATGTAATGTTTAATAAATAAATGAAACAAAGAGAATGAGAGAATGAAATTAGGAAAGGAGGGGAACATTTTAATTATTATAAATGTGTTATAAAAATTTAAGTGAAGAGGAATATGAAAGAAACATGAAAAAATTATGGAAATATTATAAGTGTTCTTAGAAGTATGATACCCTATTGAAAAGAAATGTTAAAGATGTCAAAGATTATAACTAATATTAATGATATAGCTGAATTGGAATAGAATAAGTATTGTATTTATTATTGTTATATATATATATATATATATATATATATATATATATATATATTAAGATATATACTATATATATATATATATATATATATATATATATATTATATATATATATATATATATATATATATATAATTGAATTTAGAAAGGAATGAGATAATTAAAAATAAGATTGAGAAAAATAAGGGAAGGGAAAATTATTGAGAAAATGTTAAAATAGTAATAAGATATGGAATAGAACACAAAGATGAATATGAAACTGAATTTGTGTCTGTATGGAGAAGTGATAACCCGGGATCATGCTATTCTCAAAAAAAGAAATTTTACTTGTATTATGTTTTGTGAAAACCCAAATAAAATTTTTATTAAAAAAATAATAATTCGAGAAGAAGCATTCAGGAAGTCTTGCTCCCCCCCAGATAAATAGTCTGTGCTTAGAAGAAGGGAAGGGAAGGAGGAGGAAAAAATGCTCAAGGAATTTCATAATGACAAACTGATCAAAAGACTTAGCTATCAGTATCATAGATACTGGGGGAGGGAGCGGGGAGGGAGAGAGTAAATTCTGTAAAGTTTCTTTAGAAGAGAGAGGCTGTAGGCAGATCTGCTTCTTGTTACCACAATTAGCTTATCCAGATTCATTAATATGGCAAATGAAGGAAGGAAATTAATTTCTTTAGCTGCATCTGTATTTAATCTATAGCAAACATCTTGTACCTCTAATATATTATTTGCTTTTCTGGTGGTTTTTTTAGGACTGACTGAAGGATCCTTCCTTCCTTCCTTCCTTCCTTCCTTCCTTCCTTCCTTCCTTCCTTCCTTCCTTCCTTCCTTCCTTCCTTCCTTCCTTCCTTCCTTCCTCCCTCCCTCCCTCCCTCCCTCCCTCCCCTTCCCCTCCCTGCCTCTTTTCCTTCCTTCTTTCCTTCCATCCCCCTCCCTTTCTTTTCCTCCCTCCCTCCCTCCCTCTGTTCCCTTCCTTTTTCCTCCCTCCGTCTCTTCCTTTCTTCCTCATTTTCTTTTTCCTCCTTTCAATTAAAGCAAGGAAGAAATATGATGACTGAGAACTTCATCAACTTCCCTACAATTTTTAGCTGCTTTTAGAAAAAGTGTAGCTCCATCAGAAAGAATTGTCCACCCTGTCAATAACAAGGTTTTTTTTTTTAATTTTTGTATCCTGTTTCCCCGAGTGGTCTGATTTCCTTGACTATACTTATGCCTTCAAATACTCTGTGCCTGCCTCTATTTAAACTCTACTTGTAGCACAGAAAGTGGTTGGAGGTTCTAAATTCACTCCCCCCCCCCACACACACACACTCCTCCCCCTGGGCTTTCTTGCTCACCCAAATCATGTGGGATGCATAATTTGTTTGGTTTGGGAAAGGCTGAGGGAAAGGAGAACTTCATTGCCATTGTAAATTGAGCAGCTGATCCGCATTATGGAGGGATTGGCTGCTGGCTGCTGGAAAGAGATGGCTCTTAGTTTAAAGCGAGGGCATTTGTGTGCGGTTCCAAAGGAATGTAAATTGCAGAAGACACCCTGTCTCCTCGTATGGAACATGTCCACCACAGAGATTTCATTATCCACATGTTGAATGTGGGCCTGTTCATACCATTTGAAAATGGGAACTGGTTTCTGCACACCAAATCATTTCTTTAAGATCCTTCTGCTTTCTGGGATGGATGGATGGATGGATGGATGGATGGATGGATGGATGGAAGGAAGGAAGGAAGGAAGGAAGGAAGGAAGGAAGGAAGGAAGGAAGGAAGGAAGGAAGGAAGGATGGAAGGAAGGATAAAGAAGATAAAATTCACTGTAACAGCATTGCTAAAAGCATAAAACATTTGTGGATTTAATTCTATGGAGAGAGGAAGGAAGGAAGGAAGGAAGGAAGGAAGGAAGGAAGGAAGGAAGGAAGGAAGGAAGGAAGGAAGGAAGGCAGTTACAACTTCTCTAGGCTTACAAATGTTCATATTTACTTTTCAAACAAAAAGGCAATAATATTTAATTAATGGAGATAGATGGGAGAGGAAAAAGTGGTTTTTCTCATGTGATGATTGGGCCAAGCATAAAGAAATTAACATTATTATCCTCTGTTGGTGTTTTGTAATGGGTTGGCTGAAGTTCAGGAAACAAGATGCGTCATATTTACAACAAGCCTTTTATGGACGGCAGTTCCCATGATGCTGACTCTCTTTTTCCCCCGAAGTCATGTGACAGCTCCCCCAATGTGATCGGATACCCAAGGGCCAAGCACAATGGCTGTTTGGTTGCTGGAATGCAGGGAGCTGCCTTCTCTTGCACCAGAGCAGAGGTCTCCAAACTTGGCAACTTTAAGACTTGTGGCCAGTATAGCTGGGAGTTGAAGTCCATAATCTTAAAGTTGCCAAGTTTGGGGACCCCTGCATCAGAGAGTGACCGCCTCTCCTTCAGCAGGACTTGCTCTGATTAGCAGTGAACCTGCCAGGATGGGGCAGAATCTTCCTCAATCTCATCTGAAAATGCCCAGGGTTCATGCTTCTAAAGAGCCATGCCATCAATACCTCTTTTTGGGAGGTGGGAGCGGAGGTGTTTGAATTCTTCATTTTTTCCAAATGGCAAGGGGTGATTTGGCCTCATTCCCATATCTATTTGAATAGAGGGATATTTACGTATGTTGCTTAAAAGAGGTAATGTAAGTTTGCAAGCTTAAGTAAGTGAGCAAAGTTCTCCCCCCGGTTGTTTCACAGTGGTGCGATCTCCATAAACAATCCCATGGCTGTCAAAATGTGTAATAATTTCTTCTCCAATAGAAGAGAATATTTTTAGCTCCGTATTAAACTGAGTAGAGTCCCTGGTGCTCTACGAGATTGATTGTTTTCTTGCAGATGTTTTATTACCCAACTAGGTAACATCATCAGTGGGGCACCTAGTTGGGTAATAAATTGTCTGCAAGAAAACAACCAAGTTCAGTGAGCACCAAGGACCTCACAATTTATTCCCCCTTATAGCACATGAAAAAAATCATAGCTACTTTAATTTGTTTGGTTTTTTTGCCTTTTCTGGCGTAGTTTCTCATTAGGGCTTGCTGAACATTTGTGTCTTAGCAGGAAATAAATAGTATAACAAAATGCAGACGGAAACTAACAGTCGGTTCTTTCTGTTTCAAGGAAAAGGAAAATAATCCCGGTGCTTTTGGAATTGACAGATTTGTGGCTCCTTGGAGGAAATTGTCTCGATTGGTATTTGAATGCAGATTACATGGTGCAAGTGCCCAGGTTAAGATAAGGCTTAAAAGAGTTGGGTTGACTTAATTACCTGAAATACATGTATCAACCACCACTTTCCACCTGCCTTACTACAGATGTAATCATTCAATGCAAATTGGGAAATAGTATCATGCCTAATCTTACTGGAAGGATCACAAAGAAGTATGCAATGAGAAAAGATAATAAACTGAAACATTGTGTGTGTATGTATGTATGTGGATTTATTAATAGATATGGCCAATAGTTCTTGGAATACTGGTTAGCTTCTTGTTTCACTTCTGCCAATGATTCCTGATTTTATACAGGGATAATGCAAAACTTCTGAGTGCTGCAACATGCTGAGGCCTGAAATGGTTTGGAATGGGTTGTACAGGGAGTCCTTGAATTACGACTACAGTTGAGCCCAAACTTTATGTTGCTAAATGAGACATTTGTTAATTTTATCCCATTTTATTATCTTTGGTGCCATGGTTGTTAAGGGAATCACTGTAATTGTTAAGTTAGTCACATGATTGTTCAGTGAATGGCACTTCCCCATTGACCTTGTCAGAAGGTCAAAGAAGAGACTGGACACAGCCATCGGTCAGAAATGGTGTAGGGTTAGACTAGATAACCTACAAGGTCCCTTCCAACTCTGTTATTCTGTTGTAAGGTCACAAAAGGTGATCACATGACATTGGGAGACTGCAACCCTCATAAATAAACATCTGAATTTTGATCACGTAACTATGGGGATGCTGCAACAGTTGTAAGTGTGAAAATTGGTCATGTTACTTTTTCAGTGCTGTTGTAACTTCAACAGTCACTAAATGAACTGTTGTAAATCAAGGACTACCTGTATTGGTCTTGTTAATCATCCCTGACTTTCAGTAAAAGGAAGAAGTGACCACTTGCTCGAAACAACCAGATGTTCAACCAGCTTATATTTATGTCTTGAACAGTGTCTGGACCTGTGGATATGATCAGGCTTTCAGGTGGAACTGTGTACCCTGGCAGCCTACAGTTGTCATCTTTTGCACGCTGAGCACAGTTGCTGAAGCCAGAAGTGTAGGCCCAGTCACAATCACTTGGCATCTCAGCTTGGTAACAGCTGCAGCTTAAAGAAACTGGGTTCTCTCAGCTCTGAGTGACCTATCTAAATCTTATACAGATGTGTCCAGTTTTACATCCTGCAAACCAACAAGCAAACTGGAATGCATCTATGCACAGAAATCTGTACTTTTTAAAAATTTTACAGTAGAGTTTTACCATGCAGAAAATATGCATGTATTAAGCAAGCAAGCAGACAGACAGATAGCTAGATAGAGGAAAGAATGTGTAAACATGAATACATTAGAGTTAAATGTATAAATAAATTACAGAAAACCCTGAGGTTTGAAGACATGTAATTCCCTATTTAGGAGGGAGGGAAATGAAGGAAGGGAACCAGAAAATAACGTAAAAAAACCCACCCTCCATAGAACTGGTCCCTGGCACCCAAAATGTTGGGTGTTCTGCTGATCTAGGACACCTGCACTCTGCAGCATTTTATTTTCCCCATATGGATACTAAACGTTTGGGTTAGATGAGAATTTCTCTTGGTTATCATAAAATCTCCATTCTGTATTCATTTCTGGGAAATATTACTAGACAAAGTGGAAGAGCTTTTCCAGGAAGAAAGATGGAGCAAGTTGAAGGAATTTCGCAGGTACAATTATGGGAGAGGGCCAAGTTAGATAAAAACATCAAGCTAGACTTTGAAAGAAAGTGTGAAGAAGCAAAACAAGTGGAGTGGAGTTAGCAACAGCTTTTAGGGCAAAAAAACTGCATTTGTTTACTAAGGATTAATCTTCTAGCTGTCGACAAAGTTTTTCAGTCCCTTTTCGGAGAGCTAAGGAAACATAGTTGGCATCAAGTCTATCAACAGCCATTTTGCTACAGCCACCTCTTTGGAAACACAATTTTGATCAAAGAGAACAGCGAGAATACTTTTGACTAATTTCTTCACCTCCAACGGTCCAAAACAGGACAAGCCTTCACTTCAAAGCAGGGTTTTTCAAACATGCTTGCTGGGGAATTCTGGGAGTTGAAGTTCACACCTCTTAAAACTGCCAAATTTGAAACCTTCCTCAATCTGGTGCTCTTTAGCCATTTTTTTTAGCTCTTTGAGGTAATCCAGACAAGAACACCCCCAGGAGTTCTAAGGTCTATCTAAGGTTGCATTAACAGAATCTTGCAAGTCTGAAACAGTGGTGGGATTCAAATATTTTTTACAACCGGTTCTGTGGCCGTGGCTTGGTGGGCGTGGCAGAGGAAGGATATTGTAAAATCTCCAGTCAGAGGTGGGATTTGCCGGTTCTCTGAACTACTCAAAATTTCCGCTATCGGTTCTCCAGAAGTGGTCAGAACCTGCTGAATGCCACCTCTGGTCTGAAAGTATTCCTGTCCCCCTTCACTTTTACCATCTAAGAAACTAGAGAGTTCCCTTATGAGATGGTTTCCGTGGTCCCATTCCTTCTGCAATCTCAGTTGTCTCTTATCTAACTCTTGGTTAATTTGTGGCTCTTCCTCCTTTCTCCCCCAAGGTTGTTCCCACATGCCATTACACTATATTGAGATTCTTCTACACTTGATTCTTCCACACCTTCCCTCCAGCGGAACGTAATTGTGTTCTGAACGTTATAAATAGAGGCTTATTTGACCCACTTATATGCCTTCCACGTGTGCTGGGATTGATAAGTCCAAGGACACTGGTTGGGCCTTCTGAGATATATAGTCACACCACATCTGGAGAGTTCCAAACTAAAAAAGACTGGCCTGCAGCAAAGCATTCTACAGAGGTTGCATGGAAGTCTGTTGATGTTGCTTCCATTGTGGGGGATGAATTTGGAACAACACAAATAGATCCATGTGTTTTTAAAGGCCTGAAAAGTAACAGGGATAGAGGCCATGACAGGTTGCTGGGGGCTGACACATCCCTGCAGCACTGAAGCTGAGAAATAGAGTGGGAGGAAGCCTGCAGATGGCACTGTAAGACTAATTATAACATCTGTAATCTATGGAAGATGTGATAGACAAATATAAGTTTTGATCCAGAGAAAATTTCACACCGGGAGAGAGAAGCTACTTACTGGAGCAACTGACCCGCACTAAGAGCTTCTTCTATGTTATGTGTTTCTTCCCCCCCCCCTTATATGGTAGACTCCTGAGGGTGAAGGTGACTAATGCATGTAAAGCAGATGTGGGGAACTAAGAGCCATCCAGATGTGACAGGGCTTCAGAGGTGGTATTCAGCAGGTTCTGACCAGTTCTGTAGAACCAGTAGCGGAAATTTTGAGTAGTTCAGAGAACCAGCAAATCCCACCTCTGACCGGAGATTTTACAGTATCCTTCCTCTGCCATGCCCACCAAGCCAGGCCCACAGAACCGGTAGTAAAAAAAAATTGAATTCCACCACTGCTGGGCTCCCAATATTCCAATATCCCAGCCAGTGGTGGGATTCAAAAAAATTTACTACCAGTTCTCTGGGTGTGGCTTGGTGAGCGTGGTGTGGCTTGGTGGACATGGCAGGAGAAGGATACTGTAAAATCTCCATTCCCTCCCCATCCTACTAACCTGCTTTCCAGCTCCGCTCTCCTGTGCAGAGCAGCTGGGACTCGGGAGGTGGAAAATAGATGGGGGCAGTCAGAGGTGGTATTGGCCGGTTCTCTGAACTACTCAAAATTTCTGCTTCCGGTTCTCCAGAACTGGCCAGAACCTGCTGAATACCACCTCTGATCCCAGCCATCATGGTCAATAGGCTGTTGTGTTGACCAGCACACAGATACCCACAGGACAATCGCTCTTGAGACAGGACAGGGGTGTCAAACTCATATCATCACGGCAGTGTCACGTGACATGTTGGGACTTTTTTTCCCCTTCGCTAAACCAGGTGAAGGTGTGGCCAGCGTGTGACACATCCGTCCCGCAGACCAGGAGTTTGACAGCCCTGAGATAGGACAATGTTTCCGCCAAGCCATTTTTCTAATCAGACCCTTGGATTAGACCGATTCCAGAGTGATATTAAATATCTATCCTGAAATCATATTTGACCTGGGCCTGCTCCATAGAGAAGGGAGGGAGGAAGGAAGGAAGGAAGGAAGGAAGGAAGGAAGGAAGGAAGGAAGGAAGGAAGGAAGGAAGGAAGGAAGGAAGGAAAGAAGATTCATTTGTGGGTCTGCCAATTTTTCATCTGCTGATTGTAACTAGCTTTTAAGTAGGGCTACATGATATGGGCTGCAAAAGTTATTATCTATATAACTTTTATCTATAACATTATTCTTTCTGCTGCCATCTACAGCAGGGGTCCCCAACCACCGGGCCCCGGACCGGTACCGGTCTGTGGAACATTTTCTACTGGGCCGCCAGTTTGCTGGGTGCCGCCATCTTGTTTTGATGAGAAAGTGCTTCCGGATGAGCTTTTCCGGTTGGAAAGCGGCGTTTGGGTCCTGAAGGAATCCTCGCGCCTTAGTTTCATGGGGGGGGGGCAGCTTCAAACGAAACTAAGATGCAAGGATTCTTTCAGCACCCAAGGCAAGGCGAGCCGAGCGGCCGTCCCGAAGCCCATCGACAAAGGTACAAAGGAGGAGTTGAAGGTGGCGGGGAGAAGCGGGGGACGGCTGGCTGGCCGGTTGCTTGGCTCGCCTTGCCTTGTCATGCGTGCTGATGCCGGTACCGGGCCGCGGATCATTTTGTGATGCCGGTACCGGGCCATGGCACAAAAAAGGTTGGAGGCCACTGATCTACAGGTCTTTTACATTTCTCCAGCCAAGATAGACTAGAATAGAATAACAGAGTTGGAAGGGACCTTGGAGTCCAACCCCGCTGCTTAGGCAGGAAACCCTATAGCATTTCAGACAAATGGTTATCCGCTTTGTCCTGGACAGTTATTTGGAGCAGCAGGTCCCTATGCCAAACTGTCAAAAGAGTCTGGGGTTCAGTTCATCCCCCCCCCCCCCAAATCCCTCTGGCAGTGAGCTTCGCTAGTCAAACTCTTCATAGAGACAACAAGGCTTTGCTCGGAGGGTTAGAACTGGTTCTCATTAATTATATGAGATTTTAGAATTTCCTTTGATATTTTAAATGCCATGAGGGATATTCTTGACTAGCACTCCTGATGCTTTGCTGCCATTTCACACCATGTTCTGATTATGCCGCATCATTTCTGAGTTTATTATACACTAGCCTGAAATTAAGGAATAAAGGGATTTGTATAAATAGAAAGTAAATTTATAAATCAAACAGGATCTTAATTTTTTCCCCAAGCCCTTTGCCCTATTCTGGGAAAAAAGTATTATCTGTACCTCCATGGGTGGAGTGGAATAATAAAAGAAGACAGAAGAAAATGCAATTCAGGAGGTGCAGACAGCGATAATGGTTTCCAGCTAGCACTACAGTCTGTGAGACCTCATGCCATGATAAATTTGCCCTTGTTTAAAACAGCTTTCCCAGGTCTGGGTGCCCTACAGATGCTGCCATTACTTTTCCAGAATTTTTAGCAAAGGTCATCCTGGTTGCGGGATTCTGAGAACTGAGAATCTGGACAGCATCTACGCTGAAGATGAGTTGGTTGGCAGTATCCCAAGAACACTAATAATTTAAGCTTTTCCAGGAGTTCTTTGTTGTTTTTGCAATAACAAATTAACACAGCTACTTCCTTTGAAACAAAAAAGCATTAAAGAGACCTAAGTACTCATGATTACGTTTGTTCATTAAGCTGTAAATGACTCCACTCCCTTAAACAAAAAAAAGTGCAAGGAACTTTTGAAGTAGCTTTGCCAACCTGATGTTGGGGTTCACTTCCCAGAATTCTCTAGCCAGCACAGTTGGGGGATCTGGGAATTGTCGACATCTATGTCTTGAGGGCATGAAATTAATAATGTGCAATTTATTCTATGGAATTGTTCCCCAGTGATGGATTAATTAATTAAAATGCTTTGAAAGTCACTAAGCCAATGAAAAAGAAATAATACACAAAGGGGATTTTAAACAATTATAGTTAAGCATTTATTGCAATTCATGTTCCCTTCCCTATTTTAAACAGAATCTATGGTAGTTCCCTAGTTCTGATCTGCTGTTTTTGCTTTTTCTCCTCTTTCTCTTCTTCTTGGGGAAATTGTTCATCTACCTGTATACCACTCCTCTTTCTCCCACCTGTTTATTTATTTATTTGGTAAATTTGTATACTGACTCTGAGAGTCTAGTTTGGGTAATGAAACAACCAAACTCAGAGAGCACCAAGGACCCCACAGTTCAACCCTGAACTACAAATATTCTGTTCAGTTGTAAATTCCAATGGGAAACAGAAGGAGCGCATACTCCATGCAAGAGTATGTTCATATTAACAATGTTTAATTTTTATAACATATTTTTAAAGGTAAACCAAACTACATTTTGTTTTTGGCCTCCAAACTCTGGTTTAACACTCAGACTATATGTGAGCCATGGCCAGAAAAAAAGGCCACAGACTCTAAGTCAGTTCTGACCTTTTTGGGAGTTGGACAATTGTTTCAAAACTCAATTCAGTTTCAAAGAAAGAACAGCCTTCTCCAGATGTTGGGCATTTGGTCCAAGTACTGAGGCTATCTCCAGCATTTCCAACCAGCCAATGGTCAAGCTGATTGGAATTCTGGGTGATTCTATTTGTTTATTTTTCTGTTTCTTACATTTATATTCCACCTTTATTTTATATGATACTGTATAAAGCAATGTGTATTCTTCTAAGAATTGCTTGAGGTGGATTGGGCTGGGTGTGAGTGACTGGACCAAGGTCACCCAGCAGATGTTGCACTTAAAAGAGGACTAAGATTCATGGTCTCAAGGTCTTAACCAGTACACCCAAATGTCTATAAGCACAATAGATTTGAAGAGCACCAGGTTAGAGAATGGTGTTGGAGAAAACTCCTGTGGATAACATGGGCTGCCAGGAAAACAAACAAATGGATCATCAAATCAACCAACCAGAGGTCTTATGCAAAGCCCCAAATGAGCAGGTTCAAATTATCCTCCTTTGAATACATTACATGAAAATCTAGTTCTCTAGAGAAGGCTCAACTGCTGAGGAAGGTAGAGAAAAGAAGAGGACAATCAGCAAGCAAGGTGGATGACCCACTTTCAGTGGTAATGAGTGTCCCCTTGGAACCCGAATGACCAAGTTAGGACAGATTGTCATGGGAAAAAAATCTATTTATGTGGTCACTAAGAGTCAACAATATCTTGATGACATCTAGTCAATCAATTAGTCAGAAAAAAAAATGAACACAGGCAAACTTTGAGGTAGGATTGTAAATGTTTTGTGTACAGAAGCTCCTGTTTCAATCTATCAACTTTTCATTTTAGAAGATCTGGAGGACATAGGATGGAATGGATTCCTGATGAGACTGGGAAGAGATATTGACAATGTGTCTGAGTTGGTACAAGTTCAGAACCTTTGCTTCTTTCTTTTTGCTTCTTTTCCCAAAGTGCTCATAAGAGATATAAATACACTGTGAGTTCAGTTGGCCACAGAAGCTGCCTGTTATATCTCTGAATGGTCTTACTTTCTATTGACACCTGTGGAGTTCTGCATAACTGGGACATCCCAATTATGTTGGGTTGAAGGACAGAAAAAAAAAGTTCTTATATACACTGATGAGCAATCGCTTTCGACTTCCATTCAAGAGCTATGACCAATTTATTCATATATATCCCCTGCTTAGCATAATATATTTGGCAGCTAATTGCAATGACTAAAAGGCAATTGAAATAATAAAACTAGATGATCCAAGCAATTTATTTAAAAAAAAATCCATAAAGCAGCAGCGGTGGAAAGAGAATAAAAAAAACAAGGGCAAAATAGCAATGAAAGCCACCACCTGAAGTTTATAACCTTTGACTGAGAGCTTAGGAGGATTGAAACAGGTGCCTGCATCTCGGTCAGATTTAGAGGGTATTCCTGAAGTGGCAATTCCAGAGCTGGGAATAGGGGATTGCCAAAAAAAAACCCAAAACAAGGGCTGCCTCCTTCTTTTTTTACCCCTGCTCCCCCATTCTCTAGTCTCTCTGAATCATGTGCTTCAACCTAGGAAGAGGTCATATCAAAGGTATTGTCAGTCCTGAGAGGTAGTTCAGACAAGAAACAGAACCAGGAGGCCTAAGGTCTATTTTCACAGTCAAGTTACATTAATAGAATCTTGCACGACTGGCAGTATTAAGAGTCATGGTGGTGCAGTGGTTAGAATGCAGTATTGCAGGCTAATGCTGCGGACTGCCAGCAGTTCTGTCAGCCTTCAAGATCTTCTACTATTGCTTTGCATCTTTTGGCTGCCATAAGTAAGGGGGGGGGGCAACGTCTGGGAAGAGAGCTGGAGGTGTTACATTCTTGTGTTGTGTAAATGAGGAGAGGGGGGAGTATAAATTCCTGCTTAGGTTTCTATTTCTCGCTTAGGTTTCTTTTCTCTGCACAGCTGCAAATCTTTATCAAAATATGCCAAGGTCAATGGACAGAGGCCTCATCACTACCTGAAGATGTCCACATGATCATATGCACAACTTTTAATTGGAAGAATCACTTGAACTATGGGGGGTGGGAACATTTCCATCACTTTGTATATGTGATCTGCGCGCCTAATTTCTCAGATTCAGAATTCTACTGATGCTACCACTTCATTTTCAGTAAAAGATATCTTTTCTCTAATCTAAAGAGTCCAAGTATTTCTTTCTTGAATTTTGAATGGAGCACCACCTGACAAGTTCAATTCTTCATGGCTCAAGGTGGACTCAGCCTTCCAACCTTCCGAGGTGGGTAAAATGAGGACCCAGATTGTTGGGGGCAAGAGGCTGACTCTGTAAACCGCTTAGAGCGGGATGATCCTAGAAGCACAGAATTAGAAACCATCCCAAAGACCATCCAGTTGAGTCCTGCAACATGCAGGGAAACCATTTCATCATCCCTAAGAGCCGCTCTTCTCAAAAACCTCCAGAGGTGAAGAACTCACTGAAAATCCACCTCTGCTGGTGACTTATGTATTGATTTGATCTCTATTCAGGAGCCCAGGGTAGTACAAGAGCCGTGGTGGCACAATGGTTAGAATGCACTGTTGCAGGCAAACTTTGCCCGCACCCTGGAGTTCGATCCTGACTGGCTCAAGGTTGACTCAGTCTTCCATCCTTCCGGGGTAGGTAAAATGAGGACCCAGATTGTTGGGGGCAATAGGCTGATTCTGAAACCGCTTAGAGAGGGCTGTAAAGCAATATGAAGCGGTATATTACTCTAAGCGCTATTGTTATTTTCTTCTCTTCCACCTCCCTCCCTCCTTTTGTGGCTGTGACATCTTTTACAGGCCGGTTATGGCTCTCCCTCCTCTCTCCCAAGGCCATTCAGAGCCTCCCAAAAATCTAAGCATCAAGGCTGAACTCTAGATGATGGTCTTAAATGAAGCCAGGCTCATTCTTGCTAAAGTACAATAGCATGGTTACCTTTTGGGGAATCCCTATTCATTCGTTCATTTGCTGTGGCATAAGGAGTCAACAAAGCAGGCACTTGGTTCAAATTCAGCTTTACCAAACGAGAGCACCCTTCAGATTTCCAGAAGTTTGAGAAACACAGGGGGAAATGGTTTTGCTTGGTCCATGATCGAAATAAAATTGATCTGGATAAATGGAGGCATGCAGGCATCTCTTGGTTTGCTTTCTCTTCTTCTTCTTCTCCTCACATTCACATCTCTTCCGAGCATGACGCCATTCTCCTCTGTGCATTAATCCATCTACCACGCCTTACAACATGCTGGAAGCAAGAGTTTAGCAATGGCTTGGGGCGATGCTAGGTGTACAATAACACCTCAAGGGCACTGATGGGGGCCTCAAACATTCCTGGTTATGAAAGAGGATGATACTCTTAACAACGCCCTGAAAAGGGAACAAGGTCTGACGTGCACTGGAAGATCAATCATCTGCTTTCTGTTAGGACAGAGAAGACAAGTCGTCTTTCAAGAATCAGAGAAGGAGCAGGAGGAATCCTCAGCCCGCTGTTGAAACAGACAAAATCCCCATGGGGGAAAGACAGGTGTGAAGTGGGCTATCTCAGGCCGCAAGAGAGGGGGAAGCAGAAGATGGTGGCAAGGTGTTTGAGAACAGAACAGTGGGCACTACGTGGCTTGGTGCCATATGAAGGAAGCAGGCTGGCATTGCTGTGGAAAGAGAGTTCAACTGCCCCTGGTATCCTCCACCCACTTCAGGATAGAGAACACCCCTTCCACCACAAAACTGGAAAAGTGGAAAAAAATTCCAATAGAAGAGAATGTGATCAGGAAAACATTAGAATGTGTAGAAAAGAATAGGCTAACACTGGCAATTAAAGGAGAAGAACAACCTGAATATTATATGATATGGGAATTATTTTATCAACGGTTGGAAAATAAAAATGGAAGTCAGAAATTAAAGATATGAATATAGAGTGAAAGGAGTTAAGAAGGGGATGGTTATACGATAAGATATAGTATGTATGGTAGTTTGAAATAAGAATGCAATTATTATTGTTTCAGCAAGGAATTTGTAATAATTATAAATGCTATTGCACAAGATATTTGTACCCAGACAACACACTTAATAAAATAAAATAAAATAAAATAAAATAAAATAAAATAAAATAAAATAAAATAAAATAAAATAAAATAAAATAATGGCTTTGATCACATGGTTGTGGCCACTATCTTGATTTTTTTACAACATCCCTATGCCAAGACACCCCTGCCAACAAAGAATACGCATATTCCATGTGGGCATGGAATAGGAAGCAGGAGAATGGGGTGGTGAAATGTCACTCATTCTGGAAGATGATGCCATATTTCATGGCAGGTCCCATTTATACTGTTTTTGCTGACCTACTCTAGAAAGGAGATGACAGCTCCAAAACAAAGAAAGGGCCTTTGTGCATATCCTGTGCATGTTCTATCTTCTTGTAAAGAACTGTGAAACTTTGTGGTCTCTTTTGTACAGAGAGGAGGAGAAATGACTGCAGTGGGAAGGATATGATGAAGGTTGATGAAATGGGGGCACGGTGGTTAGGCCGTGCCCACGGTCTGGGTAGGAGAGAAAGGAATTAGGGTATTTCTGATGTCAAACTGTGAGAGCTCAGAAGCAAACTCCATGGGGAATGCTGAATTCACTTAATGACCACATAATTCGCTTAACAACTGCAGTGGTGCACCGTGGCAAAACGGTCATGAAATTGGTGAGATTCACTTAACATTTGCTTAATAATGGGACTTACGGTTGTAAGTAGAGGACTACCTATAATCTGCGCTTGCTAATCTCTACTGTATTCATATTCCATCTGAATATAGTTTTAAAACGAAGAGTTTATTTTCCTAGCCTGGACATGCCGTAATTGAGTTAAAGCACCAGAGGCTGTGAATGCGGTTATGATGTTTGGAATAATAATCCTTTAAAAAAACCTTGTCTTTCTTCCACCTTTCTTCAGTTTACCTTGAGACTCTTGGCAATTTGCTCCCTGACTTTATGGATGGGGGGAAATAATGAATGAATGCATGGATCATTTAACTTAATTGTTTGACCCCGATATAATAATATTTCTTCAAGCTAATTGAAACATGTTATTTCCCCCCCCCCCCCAACTTTCTTTTTAAATAACAGAATATTAAGAAAGCCCTAAAGAACTGCCGCTTGTTCCTAGCAATTACCAAGGAGTCAGAAAATTGCACAGACTTGATAATTATTGTTTCTGGAGGGAGGGAGAAATTTCCCAGGCCAGCAAAGGAAACTGCCTGATTTTACACTTTATTAAACCAGAAAAAATGTGTTTCAGAAGTTGAAGTAATGAATGAAGAAGTTGGTTGAAGAGGCTGCTCTGATTAGCCTTTTCATGAATGGGGCCTTGGTGCACCCAAATTACATGTATTTTGAAAGCATGAGATATGTAGATTTCTTTTTCTATTTCTTTCTACATTATGTGCCACTCCTTAGCACTCATTCAGCCTGACTTAAATCAAAGTTAAGCAATAGCACTTAGACTTATATGCCACTCCACAGTGATTTACAGCAGGGGTCTCCAACCTTGGCCACTTTAAGCCTGGAGGACTTCAACTCCCAGAATGCCCCAGCCAGCAAAGCTGGCTGGGGCATTCTGGGAGTTGAAGTCCTCCAGGCTTAAAGTGGCCAAGGTTGGAGACCCCTGATTTACAGCACTCCCTGAGCTGTTTACAGAGTCAGCATATTGCCCCCAACAATATGGGTCTTCAATTTACCAATTTACTCGTAAGGATGGAAGGCTGAGTCAACCTTGAGCCAGTCAAGATCAAATTCCTGGCTGTGGGCAGAGTTTGCCTGCAATACTGCATTTTAACCACTGCACCACCACGCCTCTTGTACTACCTTGGCCTCCTGAATAGAAATCAAATCAATATATATGTGACGGTCACCAACAGAGGTGGGTTTTCAGTGAATTCTCCACCTTTTTGAGAAGAGTGGCTCTCAGGGATGTTGAAATGGTTCCCCTGTATGTTGCAGGGCTAAACTGGATGGTCTTTGGGGTGGTTTCTAATTCCGTGCTTCTAGGATTCTAGGAATCTTCGATGGATGAATTCTACCTAGCACACCTTGAAGAACAGAAGTGGAAGAGGTTGCCTTCTACCCTTGCTTGTTAGCTTCCTAGTTGACCTAAATTCAGTTTGATGCAGCCTCGGGACTCTTCATAGGTTATATTCCTGAATAGATTTTCTTCCGTTAAAAAAAATGAATGGAAGAACTATCAGACGAAGATGGAAGGGTACCAGATGAAAGAATGTTCAAGGTGGGCAATGGAATGATCAAAGTCTTGCTTTGGAAGCCTTTTGCGGCTCTTGAATCATGGCATGGCACTCTTTGTATGGCTGGCCTTCTTTAGGCCAGAGGTCTCCAAACTTGGCAACTTTAAGACTTGTGGACTTCAACTCCCAGAAAGTCTGTCACAAGTCTTGAAGTTGCCAAGTTTGGGGACCCATGCTTTAGGCCATTGTGGGCCTACATGTGCCTATGAATTTCAAGCACTATTGCAGAGAAAGTCACCCATATTGCAGTGTACATGTGTTTGCTTGTGAGTGAGTCAGAAAGAAAAAAGGGATGCAGGCTGTCCTCAACTTACAACTGTTGATTTAGTGACTGTTCGAAGTTACAATTGAAAAAGTGACTTATGGCCATTTTTCACACTTAGGATGATTGCAGCATCCCCATGGTCACGTGATCAAAATTCACATGATTTTGGTCACGTGATCAAAATTCGGACACTTGGCAACCTATATATAACAGTTGCCATTTTCAGGGTCATGTGATCCCCTTTTGTGATCTTCTGACCACAAAATCAATGGGGAGGACAGATAACAGATAATCAGAGTTGGAAGGGATCTTGTAGGTCATCTAGTCCAACCCCCTGGCCAAACGGGAGACCCTACACCATTTCTGACAGATGGAAGTCCAGTCTCTTCTTGAAAGCCTCCAGGGATGAAGCTCCCACAACTCCCGAGGGCAACTTCTGTTCCATTGGTTGATTGTTCTCACTGTCACAAAATTTCTCCTTAATCCAGGCTAAATCTCTGCTTGTTCAATTTCCATCCATTATTCCTGCCAGATTCACTTAACAACCGTGTTACTGTCTTAACAACTGCAGTGATTCACTTAAGAACTGTGGCAAGAAAGGTCACAAGATGGGGGCAAAGTTCACTTAACAACTGCCTTGCTTACAAATGGAAATGTTGGACTCAGTTGCGTTCGTAAGTCAAGGACTACCTGTATCCATTCAGAAACCGCTCTGATGTTATTCCTAAACAGAATCTCAGAGCAATCTGCATTTGCTTGGGTGGCCTCCTGGGATGGTTCCAGCTGAGGCTGCCAAAACATCCTCATTAAAAAGCAGATGTCGATAAAGAGATTTATCTCCCCATCGTGTTGAAAGATGGATGGGAATCCTGAAATCTAAACAGAACTAGGGGCTAAGTTTGCCAAGGCAGTTTTTGTTTTTGATGGATGTTTGGAACTGCAGCAGAGTCAAAATGCGTAGCTGCCGGTTGCTATGGCGAAAACTGTGGCTGCGGGCGTATAATTTGGGATTGATCAGAAAGAGGAACAGAACTGTGCCGAAAGAACGCTCCAAGCCAGGGAAGGAGAACTTTGGTGGGGGAAGGAGAAACCCCTTTGGATTGCAAGTGGTGCTTCAGTCAGCCAAATTAGGCTACGTTAATAAACTGAAACAAAATGAATGAATCCTCTGCAACGTTGCAATCACTGTAACCTGGGAAATTCTATTGTTGCAGGATCCAGTCTGGGTTGATTGCTGGGACCAGAAGTTTAGTCTTCTGAGATTTTGGACTTGTGCTGGAGCCCATCTTCAGACTTACAGATAATCAGAGTTGGAAGGGACCTTGTAGGTCATCTAGTCCAACACCCAAGCGGGAGACCCTACACCATTTCTGACAAATGGCAGTCCAACCTCTTCTTGAAAGTCTCAAGTGATGGTGCTCCCACAATTTCCGAGGGCAACTTCTGTTCCATTGGTTGATTGTTCTCAGTGTCAGAAAGTTTCTCCTTATTTCCAGGTTAAATCTCTCCTTGTTCAGTTTCCATCCATTATTCCTTGTCTGGCCTTCGGGTGCCTTGGAAAATAGCTTGACCCCTTCCTCCTCTCTGTGGCAGCCCCTCAAATATTGGAAGACTGCTCTCCTGTCTCCCCTGGTCCTTCTCTTCACTAGACTAGCCAGGCCCAGTTCCTTCAAGGAACTTCTCTCTATTGGAATGTGTGCTTTGGGCTATTCACTACGTCATATTTATGTGACACCTTCCTGTTGGTTGATTGCAGTCAAGGACTTGGCAGCACAAGGAAACAAATAGCCAATAGCCAGCCATCAACACACCAAACCACCAGTGGGAAGGCACCACATAAATATGATGCATAGAATAGCCCAAAGCACACACAGAGAGAAGGATGGGCTTCTGCACGAGTTTGAAAGCTCCGAAGACTAAACCTCTGGTCCCAGTGACTGACCTTGATTGGATGCTGCAACATTAGCCCGGGACATGTATATTTGCCTCCATTTGGGAAATTTTATTTTGTCAATCCAGAAATTGCGCAGAGCAGTCAAATTCAGCTCGGGGGTTAGCAAAAGAAAGCAATCGGCACTTACAAGAATGTACTATTCATCAAACAAAGGATGCACAGGAATTTTAGGATAGAGGCCTCCTTCCCAATGGTCTTTTTGCCCCAACTTTAATTCCTGAGCAACTATAAGGAGATGGCTGGGCCTAAAACATGTGCATGGCAACATCATAATGCAAATGCCATAGCTTACAACTTTGCATGAGATGCTGGGGCACAAGGACACAATGGCAACATGTGCAGGCTCATGTCATCTTATGCTTGGCGTCATTTGGCGTCATCATCACAGTGTTCCGTGGATGTGGCTGCCTGAAGACTTCCTGTGTGAAGCCAAGCCCTGAACTAATTACTTACGATGTGGTTTTCGTTGGGGATTTGTCTTATTTTTTACATATCTTCTTAAGCCCTGAAGGGACTTTTTCAGCTGGCATATGAGTTGTTCCACTTAATGGCTTTTACACATGCTGAAAATTAACATTGAGAATCAATGGTTTTGGCCACCCTCCAAGGGGCTGGATAGCTTTGTCTTGCAATCTAATCACAACTGCTCCCTTGGGGGCATGGATGCTTGGGAAACAGACCAAGTTCATTCTAGGACTGATAATATCTCCTGTTTCTCAGGTATTCCCCCTTATTTTTCAGACAGCTAAAGCCATTGCAGATACTCATGGAGTTGGTTATCTATGTGGATAGCAACACCAAGCCATCTTTTGTTGACTCCTATCTTGAATACTGGGTTGGATCAGAAGCCTTCCAAGATCCCATCCCTAGAATTCTATCCTCAGAAAGATAAAGAGAATCAGAATTGATTCATACCTCAATGGGAAGCTATCAGGACATCACTGAGTTGTAGACTAGATTGGGAACCAAATACTGTATATGTATATGCTGGAAGAAGTCAATAACAAACCTCTTCTCCATTGGCGTCAAGAAATGATGGGCTGATGTGTCCATAAAGCCACCAGGAGCCCAATGCAATTCCAAGGACTTTCTTTTCTTTGGGATTGATCAATAGCAAGAGCAAGAGCAGTAGCACTTAGACTTATATATCACTTTATAGTGCTTTACAGCTCTCTCTAAGCAGTTTGCAGAGTCAGTCTATTGCCCCCCCAACAATCTGGGTCCTCATTTTACCAACCTTGGAAGGATGGAAGGCTGAGTCAACTTTGAGCAGGTCAGAATCGAACTTCCTGGCTGTGGGCAGAGTTACCTTTGCAATACTGCATTCTAACAACTGTGCCACCATGGATTTCTTTCTTCCTTCCTTCCTTCCTTCCTTCCTTCCTTCCTTCCTTCCTTCCTTCCTTCCTTTGCAAGTAATAGCACTTAGACTTATATACGGCTTCACAGTGCTTTTACACTCCTCTCTAAGCAGTTTGCAGAGTCAGCCTATTGCCCCCAACAATCTGGGTCCTCATTTTACCAACCTTGGAAAGGTGGAAGGTTGAGTCAACTTTGAGCAGGTCAGAATCGAACTTCCTGGCTGTGAACAGAGTTACCTTTGCAATACTGCATTCTAACAACTGTGCCACCATGGATTCCTTCCTTCCTTCCTTTGCAAGTAATAGCACTTAGACTGATATACCGCTTCACAGTGCTTTTGCAGCCCGTCTCTAAGTGGTTTACAGAGTCAGCCTATGGCCCCCAACAATCTGGGTCCTCATTTTACCCAACTCGGAAGGATGGAAGGCTGAGTCAACCATGAGCCTTGTGAGATTTGAACTGCCAAATTGCAGGCATCCAGTAGTCAGCAGAAGTGGCCTGCAGTATAGCACTCTAACCCCTGCACCACCGAGGCTCTATCAAGTCTATATATGCTAGCAACCCATTATAACCTACACACAAAAGTGTAACTTGTTGAGAAAAATCCCATTACAAGGCAGTGTCAAAGGAGTGATAAACCAGGAGGAGTCTGATAGCTCCTTTCTAGCTAAACCATTTCAAAAGGTTTTATTTAAAAAATGTATTACTTCCTTAGAAGCTTTCGCGAGCTGCAACATCATTCTCAACTTCAAAGTGTTGCTATCTCGTAGGATATTTTGCCTTCCTCCATCAAAAGCAACCTAGATATCGTCCATTTGAATGTACAAGAATGGGCAAAGAAACATATGCTTCAAACCGCAAGGCAGCTCTCTGATCTCTTGACAGTGGGGTGTGGTATGAGAACTTAGATAGACATGCTAAGATACCAAGGGTGTGGACAGCTGGAATTGAGGTGTGCCTGTCCTGTCAGACAACCAACCTAAATTAAGCATGGGTTGCTTTGCTAGCCAAGTTGTTTTGTCCAGTAACAGGGGACTTATATTTCATACAGAAGGCCCAGGGACTGATCTTTGTGGTGTCCAGATCCAAAACATCTTGGAGTGAGTAGAACTGAGATGGGACCCATTGCCAGCCAGAGAATACATTAAACAACCCCATGACTCATTGGATCATCATCAGTGGTGGGATTCAATTTTTTTTACTACTGGTTCTGTGGGCATGGCTTGGTGGGTGTTACATGGCTTGGTGGGCGTGGCAGGGGAAGGATACTGCAAAATCCCCATTCCCTCCCCACCCCACCCCACTAACCTGCTTTCCAGCTCCGTTCTCATGTGTAGGGCAACCAAAGAAGACTCAGCCAATCAGCTGGGACTCAATGGGAGGCAGAGAAGAGATGGGGTTGGCGGGGCCAGTCAGAGGTGGGATTGACCAGTTCTCCAAACTACTCAACATTTTCGCTACCGGTTCTCCAGAACTGCTCAGAACCTGCTGAATCCCACCTCTGCTCCAGATCCAAAATATCTTGGAGTGAGTAGGACCGCAATGGACCATTGCCAGCCGGAGAACATGACTCATTGGGTCATCACGTCAGAGATATCAGATTCCTTACCAGATTCCTCAAAGCCTTCTACAATTGGCACAACTTCTCCTCTACTTGAAAAGTTCTTAAACATTCTGGGAGATATTCAGAGAAGCATCTCCCTTGAAAGTCACCCACATTAAACTGTATTGCACATTCAAGCGTTAGCAGCTGACCACAGGATATGTTTTTTTTTTATTTTATGACATTTTGTATTATGTCATAAAATGTTTTATGATCATTTTTATGCCATGATTTGCTTTATGATCTTTTTAAGTCATTAATTGCTTTATAAAAACGCCAAATTTTAATTTCACAGGAATCATGGGTCCTGGATTTTGGATGCATTCTATAAGTTAGCCCATTCAAGATACCTTGATTGAAAGGGTTTGCCTTATGATGCAGAGTTTTTGCCCATTTAAAGGTTACAGACACAAGAGTTTTAGTAACACATAGATGGATTAATGATTGATCATAAGCCAAGTAACAAAGAGAAAGATGAGTTCAGATTTTCCTTGCAATTGAGATGATTATTTCAGTTCAAAACAATTTAATAATTTAAAAATCTATTTATGACTAATTATAGTCATTGAACCAATTCAACAAATAGATTTGAGGATTCAGTGGGGTCATCCCATCAAATAATCTTTCTGTAAAAGCTTTGCTCAATCCTAGTTCATGTGTTACACTGTACCGCAAACTCTGCAAAAGGAACGTTGCTCGCATTTTATCACAACAAGGACTGTATAATTTTTAATTTCCCAAGCTTTATGGAGTGAACTACAATCTATAGCAAAAACCAATTCCAATTCATTATATTATTAGGACTGAATCCAAGCAAGCAGAAAAAGTAGATGGAGTGAGGACAACTCCCAGGAACTTCCAACTATGTTTGGCTGATGGTCAATATTGAAATGGGATTGATATCTATAGGTTGATATTCAGAAGACCCAGGAATTTGAAAAATTAGCTTCTTAGTTGTTTGGATTTTTGGTCATGAATCCATTAGGAAAAATACTTGGGGGTATGATTCCCAGGGCCTAACTAAGTAGAATAAACAGAAGAACTTATGATAGCATGGCAAGCTTAACCGCCTTTTGAATCAAATAAAGAACCACACAGTTCTACAGTCATATTCTCCCTGGCTGTCTCTTTGAAGTAATGCATTCAATTCATCTAAAGAAAGAGGCAAGATTAGTTCTACTCTTAGGCAAGGGATGATAAGCACCAGCATCAAGCAACAAGGAAGGCAAGATGTTGTCTACAGGCATCAATATGTTCCAGATACCTGAAGTCCACCATGTTTTCAGGACAGAGATCAGGACCTTGTACTATTATTATTTTAAAAAACTGTGGTCCTGAAAAAGTATATTTACAGGTAGTCCTTGACTTATGACTAGAATTGAGCCTGGAATCATTGTAGTCATTAAGCGGGTCACCATTTGACTGCACCCAATTTATGACTTTTTGGTAGTGGTTGTTAAGCAAATGCTGTGGTCGTTAAATGAACCCATTTTCTTCAATGGACATTTTTTTTTTTTGCTGGAAACGTAAACACCGGAAATCAGCAAAAAAAAATAAAAATGCCCCAGACTGCAATCACATGACCTTGGGATATTGCAAATGGCTGTAAATGCAAGCTGGTTGCCATTGTACAAAACACAATTGTGGAATTGGGTTATAAATAACTTTGGGGAGGTGACATGACATCCATCAAAACTTTGAACTAGTTGTTAAGCAACTGATCATTAATTGAGGACTACCGGTACTGGCAAGAAATAGACTCTGGGAGGTTGACTTAACTGCCACAAGTGGCTACTTGTAAGAATCCATTTTGTGGGTTTGCTCATCTCATGCTGTTTAACACCTTTAACAACTCTAACCTCAAAAGATAACCTGTCCCTGTGCTGGGTCATTGCTCTGCTGAATACAAAGGGACTGCTGTTCCAGAACATTCTGGCACGGAGGAGGGAAGGAAAAAGGATTATCTTCCTGTCCAAACTGTAGAGCAGGGGTCCCCAAACTTGGCAACTTTAAGACTTGTGGACTTCAACTCCCAGAATTCCTCAGCCAGCTGGCTGAGGAATTCTGGGGGTTGAAGTCCAGCAAGTCTTAAAGTTGCCAAGTTTGGAGACCCCTGACTTAAAATGTGGATGAGTGTGTATGTGTGTATGTGTCAGAAAGAGCAAATATAATGTTGCAATCAATTATGTTTTGTTGTTGCTTTAAAACCATTGGGTCTCCATGTCCAGGTCGTCCTCAGCTTGCAGCCATTCATTTAGTGACCTGTGATTTACAACCTGTCCTTGCACTTACAACCACCACAACATACATACCCACAATCACAATTCAGGTGATTGGCAATCGGTATGTATTTATGGTGGTTGCAGCATCCTGGGTAATGGAATCACCATTTGCAACCTTCCCAGACAGCTTCTGACAAACAAAGTCATTGAGAGAAACCAGGTTCACTTAATGACCACATGATTCACTTAACAAACATGGGGAAAATGTGGTAACATTAGACATGACTCCCTTAACAACCATCTTGCTTAGCAACAGAAATCCTAGTCCCAATGGTAGCCATAAATTGAGGACTATCTGTAATGCAAAGAACCTGTGGTGCCTCAGTGTTTGGTTAAAACTGATTTTTGTGTGTCCCTGATTATTTCCTGGCTGTTGACCAGGGTGGTGTGTCTGTCCTCTCCAGCCACACTTACCTGGGTGGCTGGAGAGGACAGATTACCACACAAACAGAACCACACAAACACAAACACTTACCACACAAACAGAAAGCCTGGGTGTGTGTGTACAGCAGGCTGTCAGTGAGTGACCTCAGTGAGTGGAAATTGGCTTGCATAAATAAACTGATGTAAAGGGGGAAACCAGCTACACAATATCACACAATCCGTCCTTGTTTTCCTTATCAATACAGTATCAACTGTAATTCATATATTATATCCACAACTCATAATAGGAGGAGGCAAAATGATGCCATGGTAGTACTCAGCATTTGGATGCCTTCATTTCAAAGTTCTCAATGAAATAATATAATGTTCCCATCAAAGGAGATTTCTTTCCCGCTTCTGGAACATAGCGTCCTCGAGTTATCATAAGAAAAAGATTAGCATCTGGCTAAGAGCAGGAGGCGGAGGCGGAGCTCAAGGTTGGAAAGGAAGTGATGGAGCTTCCAGACTTTCAAATCTATCGTGGAATTGGCATAACCATAGAAAAGCAGGCTAAACTAGGCTAGTCTGGGATTCTCGGATGCCATCTTCCTAAGTTAGAAAGGGAACATCTAAATTAGAGAATCTGTTCTGTTCACAGAAGGCACCCCAGTTTAGAACACTCATTTTCTAAGGCAGCTTTGCCCAGCCTGCAAACTTAACCCCAACCAGCATGGATTAATTGTCTTGAAAACGGTACCCCCAATCTCTGAAGGAGACCCTACTTTAAAGACTCTTCTGATGTTCTCCGGAGAATAAGGATCCTACAGGAGGAGCATCCAATCTCTACTTGCAAATATCTATCTTCCTGCAAATATTCAGAGGAGGGTTATGGAAGTAGTGATAAGTATTGTCCTGCTTCTTCCTGATGCAATTTTGATTGCATGAAGAATTAGAATTCCAGAAAAGGGTTGGGGAGAAGCAGAGATGGATAAATCCTTCCGAGAAACTTATTTTTTTTTCTTCTGGAAAGCAGGTGCATGGGTTGTGAATTGTCACCTACTGCAAAAGTCTTCATTTGCATCTAATCTTGCTTTGCTTGTATTGTTTGAATGCAGAGTAGCTTGGCAAGTGGGCAGCCCTATAACTATTTGCAAGAGTTACAGATTTCTCCCGCTATTAATGACAGCTAAATTTTTTCCCCCATTTACAGGTAGTCCTTGATTTATGACAATTGGGACCAGAATTTCTATTACTAAGCAAGACAGTTGTTAAGGCAGTCATGCCCAATTTTGCAATCCTGCTTACTATGATTAAGTGAATTACTGCAGTTGAGTTGGATCCGGAGGTCATTAAGTGAATCTGGTTCCTCTCATTGACTTTAAAGAGTCTTTGGTCCTCTTTGACCTTGGTGGCTTTCTTGCAAACATTTCACTACCCAAAGTAGGTAAGATCATTCAGTACTAGTGACTTTGTTTGTCAAAACCTGGCTGGGAAGGCTGCAAATGGCAATCACATGACCCTGGGATGCTGCAACCATCATAAATACAGTTGCTAATTATTCAAATTTTGATCATGAGACTGAGGGTGCTTGTGAGTACGAGGTCAGGTTGTTAAGTCACTTTTTTTCAGTGTTGTTATAACTTTAGATCAGAGGTCTCCAAAATTGGCAACTTTAAGACTTGTGGACTTCAACTCCCAGAATTACCTAGCCAGACACGCTGGGGATTCTGGGAGTTGAAGTCCACAAGTTTTAAAGTTGCCAAGTTTGGAGACCCCTACTTTAGATGGTCACTAAATGAATGGGTGTAAGTCGAGGACCACAGAACCAGTAGTGTTAGTTCTCTAGAATCAATTTCCACCAACAATATATGTGGAATTTTATTATTTAAAATGCAAAAAGGTGTTAAAATCTTCTTTCTATAAAGCTGGTTGGCATATTTTTATGGCAAAATGTATTGTTATCAGATACAGATTTTACTGTTTTAAACATTAAGGACTATTCAAGTTACTGAGTTATTTTAGATATAAGCTGAAATTGTACTGTGTTGACTTACTATATTAATGTTTGATGTTGTATTTCATTATTTTCTAATACACTTAGAGGAGCATGAAAAAGGAAAGTGACTGCTGCTTAACCTAATTTAGCCACCGTCCCTGTTCTAAGTCCCTGTTTCTCAAACCTTAGCAATTTCAAGATGGGTAGATTTCAACTCCCAGAATTCCCCAGCCTGCAAGCCCGCCTATTTTAAAGTTGTCAAGCTTGCAAAAAAACACTGTTCTAAGTCAGGGGTCTCCAGATTTGGCCGTTTTAAGACTTGTGGACTTCAACTCCCAGAATTCCCTCAGCATGGCTAGCTGAGGAATTGTGGGAGTTGAATCCACAAGTGAAGATCCCAGTTCTAAGGGATCCCTGGGAACTGAGATTGTGCTTCGCGGTTTTACAGACACCCCAAGAAAAGCAGTTCTCTAGCGAGACTATATAGCAGCAGCTGTCCTCGCCAGAAAGTCCAGTGGGTAGAGAGCTTTGTAACCCTGATTGGTGGCAGTTCTTATGGTGTCCTTGTTCCCCAGTATGGTTGTATAAACTTCCTAATTTATAATATTGCATTTCTGTTTTTAATCTTTATGCTTTCATACACTGGCAAGCATTGTTTTGGTGACTCTATTTTGGATAACAACAGTAATAACAAATAATTATTTAAATTACTTGTATGGCTGCCTGTCTTCAAACCAGAACTCTGGGCGGCTCAAAACCATAATATACAAACAGTATCATACAAAATAAATGGACAGCAAAAAAGAAACAAACAATGGAAACAGAAACAGGAAAACCTGGTGCCATAATCCAACTCCCTAGTCGCTTTATGAGTCTAATTGATATTGATATTGCTATGAAAGTCAAGTTCAAGTCAAGTCAAGTCAAGTTGGAAGTTTCTACATTTCCAGAGGGAAAAGATAGAAAATTCTCACTAGACTTCTCCACAAACTGTAGGAGAGGAAAGTAACTGACTTCTTAAAGTGGGGGAGAAAGTGAGGAATTTGCCAGATTGAGCCGGCATCATAATCAGCTAATCTAAATCAGCACAGGATGAGTAAAGTGTAGAAGGAGTGCGGAGAAGAGCAACAAAGATGATTAGGGGTCTGGAGGCTAAAACAGAAGAATGGCTGCAGGAATTGAGTAAGTCTAGTTTAATTAAAAGAAGGGTGAGGGGTGATGTGATAGTGGTGTTCCAATATTTGAGGAGCTGCTGCAAAGAAGAGGGGGTTGATCTATTCTCCAAAGCACCTGAAGGCAAGATAAGAAGCAAAGGATGGAAACTAATTAAGGAGAAATCCAGCCTAGAGCTAAGGAGGACAGTTAGAACAATTTATCAATGGAACGACTTGCCTTCAGAAGTTGTAGGTGCTCACTGGAGATTTTAAAGAAATAATCGAACAGCCAATTGTCTGAAATGGTTAGGGTGTCCTGCCTAAGCAGGGGGTTGGACGAGAACAGTGGTTGCCAACCAGTGGGCCGGGGACCATTGGTGGTCCGTGAGAAAATTTTGATGGTCCACAGAGAAATGTCCCCCCCAAAGCAATTAATCCAGGCTGCGCGGGAACACAAGGCTGCGCTGCCCACATGGCCCGTGGGAACACAAGGCTTGCATCGCTTGCATTGCGAACAACACAAGGTAGTGAGGGCAGAGGTGGAGAAAGCGGGGAGGGGAGGAACTTGCCCCACTCACCCTACATGCCTGGCCTGGCCACTGGGCTGCTTCTTTCCGCTTCTTTCTTCTTCTGCTTTTGGCTGCATGCAAGGAAAGCAGCAAAAGTCTTTCTTTCTTTTCCCCAAACTCTGCCAGAAATGAGTCTTTGGGACCCTGCAAGGCTTCCTGCCCCAAGAGGCTGCGCCGATGCGACAGGTCTCACAAAGACTCATTTCTGCGGAATTTAGAGGAGAGAAAGAAAGACTTCTGCTGCTTTCCTTGCATAAGCCAAAAGTCTCTCTCTCCCACTGAGAATGGAGCTGGAGACAATATCCTGCGATCCCAAATAAAGAACGATGGATCGGTAGGAAAACAGGGTTTGGAATTCTCCTGCAGATTTTTTTGAGGGGGATTTTCCCTGGGTCTCTGGTCCATGGGATTTAAAATGATGAGTTTGATGGTCCCTGAGGTCCAAAAGGTTGGCGACCCCTGGGCTAGAAGACCTCCAAGGTCCTTTCCAACTCTGTTATTCTGTTATACCTGAAGAGACTCTGCCCAGAAGGAAAAGGAAGAAACATAAATATCCTAAAGTGAAATCGTTTTCTTCCTTTCTGCAGAACAGAAGTCTCCCTGTTTGTCTATTCAAACTTAAAAGAATCTTGCTGGAGGGAAAATATCCATATTAATCAGGTCTTCCAGGTATAACAGTAAATATTTTTTTTTTTAAAAAAAATCCATGTTATTTCTGGAGTTGCCTTGGCAGTAAACAGGCGGTACTTTAGAGTAATTTCTCTGTGTTCCTTTCTATTCAACTTACAGATGCAAACAACAGTTCTGGGTCATGTTGGACCCATCATTCTGGGAGTTGAAGTCCAAACATCTCAACGTTGCCAAGATTTAGGAACACTAAGCTAGAGCAGGGATAGAATAGAATAGAATTCTTTATTGGCCAAGTGTGATTGGACATACAATGAATTTGCCCAACTGTGGCAATTTTAAGACTTGTGGGCTTAGTATGGCTGGCTGAGGGATTCTGGGAGTTGAAGTCCACAAGTCTTAAAGTTGCCAAGCTTGGAGACTTCTAAGCTTGAAGACAAAAATTTCACTCTAATAAACAATTAAAATGATCTGCATTCACTGACCCAAAAGGAAAACCGGCTATGTATTTTAGAAGGACGACGATTATTAAATGCAAGTGGATTTTCATCAGCCTCTTCACACAGGGGGAAGAAGCAACAAATTAAGACCAAAATAGAGCAGCTGAATTTTGTCCTGCTTTCCTTCAAGGTAGGTTGTTGTTGTTTTTTAAAGTGTGGTTTTCTAACTGAAAACAGAAAGACTTACATCTGCCAAAGCTACCGAATTAGCATGGCATCTCTCTGCATACCTTTTTGCTTGGCTTCCAAGTGTGTGGAATGTTTTGCCAAGTAGTTCTGGAAAGAAACCCATAAAATAAACGGCATTTGAATATTGCTAACATTTTAGATTGTTATCAGGAACTCTTCGGGCTCCAAACGTTTATTTCAAAAATTTTATTGTCTGCTAGGATTTCCACCTTCCTCTTTACGTCTGTAAGGAGTTTCAGCTTTCTGCCCATAGGGACTAGCACCTTGCTTTTTTGTTTAGCCCCTTAAAGTTTAACATTCTAACTGCCGATGTCTATAGAGAAAATAAATAACACGGTCATTTTATAAGCTGGACATAGAAACAGGGAGAGAACAGCCTGCCCTAGTAAAACTCTTGAGGAAACTGGGCCCTCTAACTTTGCCTAATAAGTGGTAGACTGACTGTCATGTAATATATGTGGGCACACGCTTATTTATTTATTTATGTATTTTATTTATGTAGTGTATATTGGAGGTGGTGACCCTTTCAGAGCTGTATGCAATGACATTTCATTTTCATGTATGCCGATTAGTGGACATTCAAAGTGATAATAAAGTGGTTCTTATTATTCTTAGCTCTGTTATTTTTCCATCCATGCTGTAACCAAGTCTGCCCTGCTGAGACCCAAAGAGGAAGCCTTGAGATAAAGCACCGTCCTCTTTGGAGACATAAACATTCCATTTGCCATCTGTATCGACTCTCTGCCTTTAAAAAAAAATGAAATGAGATGGCATTTAAAGATTCCATGGAGGAGGAAACTGAAAACATGAATCAATTTTAATCTGTGTAATTAACAGATTAACAAACTGATTGCAGATCCAAGTCAAAGAAACAAAACCGCAAAGTGTTGTTAAAGCTGATGTGGCCACCTGGATCCTTCTACTTTCATCACTGAGCAGAAGCTGCTCACCTTTCTTCTTCTGCAACTCCACCTGTTTCCTCTCTGTTGTGGAACCAGAAGTGCTTGGGAGGATTACAATACCAAGGCTGGTTTTACAAGCCAGGTGCACAGGTAAAAAAGAGTAGGATGGACAGGAGGAGGGCACCAGCTAAGAAATACAAGGAGCATGGCTTTCTTGTTCCTTAAAGTTATCCATCAAGGGACTTGAGAATTTATTTATTTCATATCCAAGTATCCGGGCCAGTATCTTTTATCACATTCCCTCCAACATTTTAGTATCAACATGTTTGTCAAAATTGTCTGGGACAACTCAGGTTAACCTCATCAATTCAGCACATCGCTCAAGAACATTCATTTCTTCTTCAATGGACTAAATGACCATTTGGACAACTCACCATGGGCAACTCACCGCATCCAACTCATTGGGGGCCACTTTGCCACAGCCAACTTGCCGTGGAACACTTTACCATGGCCAACTCGCTATGGGACAAAAGTTACACTAATATCAAAGAAATAGTGAAATGGAATCATTAAAGAAAGGATGCTAAAAGAAGGACAGAATGAAATGTGAATGACAAAAAAATCAATATAATTTTTAAATTATTTTAAATAAATTGAATTGTTTAATTGTGCTATGGCGAGTTGTCCCATGGCAAGTTGGCTGTGATGAGTTGGCCACAGCGAGTTGGCTATAGAAAGTTGGCCGTGACAAGTTGTTCACGGCGAGTTGGCTGCAGTGATGAGTTGTCCCATTCTGCAACAGATTCCCATGTGAAAATATTTATCCTAGTAGACACAGTCCCCTTCCATTTCATATGGTTTGGAAGGGCATGGTAGGTTCCTTAGTGTTCAGCGAAGGGAATATGCACATATGCACCAGAATTGAGGCACTTCATTCTACCCAACGGCTTGGATGTAGAACATCCAAAAGGAATGGAGAAAGAGATTACTAATAGAAGATTTTCTAGCCTCTTCCAGAAATCTTCCACCTTTCATTACGTCCCTTTTACTATTGATTTGACTGCATCATCAAAAAAGGTTCTTTTAATATCCACTCAAAATTGGCCATCTTGCAATGTAAACATAACTTAGAATGACTCCTGTCCTAACAAGCACCAGAAAAGAAGCTTCTGTTCTACCCTCATGAGGAGTTGCTTTCCATCCTACAAAACAAGGCGTAGATTGCCTGTCCCTGACATACCTATTTCAGAGAAAGAAGTCCTGGAAGTTCTAGATCACACATCATAAAGTTGCTGAGATTAAGAAACGCTGTCCTAAATGGTCTTCTAAATGCGATACTTTTGGTGCGTTGGGTTGCCTTGTTTGCTAAGTTAAAGAAAGAATTCTGGACATTGAATTCCAAATTGAACTACAAAGTTCTAGAATTTCTATAATAAGTTGGGAAACCATTAAAAACATTATCTAGCTAGGTAACTCCAACAGCTCATAGACCACAAAAACCACAGGTCTTTCATGCTCATACTGTTTGATGTCTCTCCATTAGCAGCTTTGGAAGGAAAATCCAGAAATATCTCTTTTTGCAGAAAGAATCTGCCCATGTACTGCTGAATACATGGTACTTCAGTGCTGCTGAGTCACTGGCTCATGTACGCCTCTGTTGTGACTTCTCTGGAGGCTTTAATAATATCCTCTAGACACCAATTCTTGGCCTCTTCTGGATGACCAATAAGTGTGTGCACATCAGCTGCTATCAGGCAAGACTCCATAATGACATTTAGCTAAATTTATCACTATGAACCACAGATCCAGCTATCATAGAAGACTTTACTCAACTGATTCAACATCAAACAGGAATAGATTCAGTGCAATATGGTTGCCACAAGGTTCATTCTACAGTTATCTAACCTCAGGTATATATTGATGTGTTGTAATTAATATTGGTCAGTGACCACAGGAAAAGATTATTGATTTTGTTCTTAATCCAGAGGCAGTGTGATCAATCAGGAAGGAACATATATGGTGTGATCAAATTTCTGCAAGGCGACACACTAAAAAACAATAATAATAATAATGGAGCATTGATTGTACCACCCATGGCTGTCTTCTTGACTTTTTCAACCATTCCCTGTGAGCAATTCCTGGTCCGGCAGGACATTCAGGCAACTGGAATTTGCCTAACTTCTGCAAAAAACTATCCATCGGCCTTCAAGGGATCTTGACCATTTTTGAGACTAAGTGACACAGGGGTGTTTACAGGCTAGGGTTGAAAAAAAATCAAGATAGCAGCCATGATGGTGCAATCAAAATTCTGCAGGATGACACACTTAAAAAAAAAAAAAAAGAACAGTGGACCTTTGATTGTACCATCCATGGCTGTTTTCTTGACTTTTTCAGCCATACCCTGTGAGCACCCCCTGATCCGACAGTACATTCAGACAACTAGAATGAGGGTAAAGAAAGGCACTGAGGAGACCTAAGGCTGGAAACAAAGAGGCCATTCCCATTATTTATTTAGATCAGCCTGATCTCAGCCATCTTGTGGTTGTGGAAGATTAGTGACCCAGCACCACAATGTGGCTGGATGATACCATGAATTCCCACCAGATCCTGCATGGAAAATGAAGAAGAAATGGGCAGAGAGAAGGGGAGGGCTATGATGCCATTTTTTAAAAAATAAAGTAAGGAACAAAGGTGATCCATAGAAGAATGTTTGACCTACAAAATGGAGAATATCAATTTAAATTACGGAAGGCAAATTCTGATTGAAAGACGAAAAAAGTCCGAGTTCAACTGTAGAAGTGATGACCAAGAGAGAAGGTGATTTTCTGTTCTCTGGGCATGTTCAAAAGGAATTTGGAGTGTGATCTATCAGGGGTCCTGGAATTTGGATTCCTGCACAGGGAAGAAGGGTGAGCTAGATGGTCCCAAGAGTGCCCTTCCGTTACATTTGATGCAGAGGTGGTATTCAGCAGGTTCTGAGCAGTTCTGGAGAACCGGTAGCGGAAATTTTGAGTAGCTCAGAGAACCGGCCAATGCCACCTCTGATTGGAGATTTTACAGTATCCTTCCCCTGCCACTCCCACCAAGCCACACCCATAGAACTGGTAGTAAAAAAAAATGGAATTCCACCACTGATTTAATGTCATAAAAATCACCAGGTTTTTTTTTTTAATACCAAGTTTAGTTCACCTGAAAACAGCAATTCAAGGAATCAAACAGAAAGTTTGGGAGTGATTTACACGCATGTGTGAATCTGGCTCATTGCAGCAACCACTGAAGCTTCTCAATTTCTTTTTTGTTTGGGTGTGGTTGCTGCTGCCCTGTTCTAGAGCCAATTGCAAAATTTCAGTCTGTAGAGAGACTCGAAACATGGGGGAGGGAAAAAAAATTCTGGCATATAAAGATACAGATAATTCGCCCACAAGTTTAAACTGCCAGAAACTTGTCAAATTAGAACTGGCAAATCTCACATCCAGCATCTAATCAGCCTATTACAGAAATCTTTAATTTCCGTCCTCTGTTGAAATGCAGAAGAGGAGTTGAGGATGATTCAGTGCACAAGCTAGTCCTTCATTTATAATTATGCTAAGTGCACTTCCTCAGGGGCGGCTGCAATGCAGATGTAGGGTTGGTCAATGGCCTTTAAATGATGGCCAAAACAGGCCTTCCCTGATACTCAGCCTCTGGAAAGGGTCCAGGGCCTTAGCTGAGTCCTGCATTGCCACCCTTCGTTGACTTTACGCAACATGCTAAATCCTTAACTTGGGAATGTACACCTCCCCATTCCATTTTCCAAGGTAAGAATGGCCAAAGAAGGAGGAAGCAACAGTAATTTTACTCTGGAAGTGAAATGAACAGAGAAAAGAAAATAAAAAGAAAGGAAGGAAAGGAAGAAAGAAAAGAAAGAAAGAAAGAAAGAAAGAAAGAAAGAAAGAAAGAAAGAAAGAAAGAAAGAAAGAAAGGAAAGAAAGAAAGGAAAGAAAGAAAGAAAGAAAGAAAGAAAGAAAGAAAGAAAAAGAAAGAAAGAAAGAAAGAAAGAAAGAAAGAAAGAAAGAAAGAAAGAAAGAAAAAAAAATGTGGTCTGAAAAGTAAAAAAAAGTAGGCTAAAAATAATGTTTGCAGTCCTTCCTGATTTCTGAAGAGGCCAGATGTGAGAACTGGAAAAAGCCAATTTTCCTTGTTTGCAAACTTGGCTCATCTTGCTCTGGGATCCTTATCTCCCTGTTGGCCACAAACAATACCCCTTCTTCTGTGGCAGAACTCTGACCATGGAACTCTCTGCCTCATGACAATAATTTCCCTTTGGGTGAGTGTATGTGTTGCTGGTAACTGAAAATATTATTTTTTTCAACAACCTTTGCTTCCATGATTTCACTAAACGTATTGAAGTTTGGGTTTTTCCTTTGGATGCTTAGTTGGTGCTCCTTCTAGAGAGTTTTTGTGATACATGGCAATTGTTTTTGTTACCTTTCTACTGATTTGTGTCAGGAACCCGGTTAGCTGTTCTGACAGTCTTTTTGGAAGGTAGCAACAGAGTTATATATATATTGGGTAAATATGATGACTTTATTCCTTATAACAGGGCATTGAGCATTAAATACAATCAGAGACCCAAACACACTGCTTATGCTGAACACACCTTGGTGGATCATAAATTTAGTTTTTGCTATCCCATCTTTCCTTCTCTAAAATAATAGAATTCAGCAGTTCTGGAGATTTAGCTTGGACTAAGTTTAACAGGTAACTGAAGACTTTCCCTATCCCTCTGTTTTTATTCATTAATATTTAAATCAAATTTTCATAGCTGCCCATCTCACTAAAAACAACTCTGGGTGGTACACAACAATCAATTTTCCTTGTATTCACAACACAGAGGCTGTATTCACACAACACATTCAGCTTGGTTTTACAGTGTAGCAGGAAAGCTCTGTTAGTCTAGGATGGAAAAAAAGCAGGCATTTGATAACATTTATCTGATTTACGAAAGTGTATACTTTTCAATAACATTGTGAGTCAGGAAAGGTGCTACAGGATTCCTCCATAGCCTGGTTACAAAGCCCGATTTGTAGACTTAACAATTCGCTTAATCAAAATTTAACCAAAGGGTTAGCACAGCTCTTTAAACCACAAGAAAACTAACCAAGATTCACTCTAGCCCATGATTTATCTGCAACTGCAATGTTTGCAACTTCTATAGTTAAGCATGTTGGGTGAACAGAGAGTGAAAGAACATTTGAAAACATATTTTTGAAAAATATAATAATCTTTTCTACCTCCGAACAATACATTTTCAGCTTTCTCTCACAAAGTGGTGCTTATTAGGAAGAAGAGGATTAGGAAAATGGAAGCACTTTTTTTAAAAAATTACGAACAGGAGTTAACTAAGATTTAAATGTGAACCTTCACAGGCCCAAGAGTATTTAAGAGAGAGTCAAGCTATACTTCGAAACACCCGAGGGCAGGACAAGAAGCAATTGGATGGAAACTAATCGAGGAGAGAAGCGACTAGAACTCAGGAGAAATTTCCTGACAGTTAGAACAATTAATCAGTGGAACAACTTGCCTCCAAAAGTTGTGAATGCTCCAATACTGGAGGCTTTTAAGAAGAGATTGGACAGCCATTTGTCTGAAATGAGATAGGATTTCCTGCCTGAGTAAAAGACCTCCAAAGTCCCTTCCAACTCTGTTATTCTGTTGTTGTTCTGTTGAGCTGCAATAGTCAAGAGTGAGTTGCCTTTTTGCAAAAGGTACGCAAGTCATGTTTTGGGGCAACTCCGAAACCGTAATACACAAGATGGTCATGGCCAGAATGTCTTGTTTTTTCCCCCTAGATAAGGGGCAGCTTTCTTGGGACCCACCTGCCTCTCAAGCCATGCTAAATTCATTTTAGGGCTCCCATGATCATTTATGGGAGATTCACAATTCTGCACTGATATTCACACATGATGCTCTGGATTATGGGATTCAGAAATCCATGCATCTTCAGGCTTCAGCCTGAGAAACCGGTTTTAAAACTACCTATCTGCATAACCATAAGCCATCATACAGGTAGTCCTCAACTTACAACCATTCATTTAGGGACCATTCAAAGTTACAACGGCACGGAAAACAGTTACTGACAGTGTCATGCCCCTGTTAGAATCTGACTCCGAGGGTGAGGAGGAACAGCTGACAGGGAGAGGGACTGTGGCTCCGGACATTGTGGAGGAAACTGGGGAAGGGCACAGGCTGGCTGGGCATTCAGAGGAAGACCCAGGCCCATCCCCTCTTCATCCTAGGGCATGCAGGGAGGAGCAGAAAAGGGAGAAACATGAATGGCGTGGTCTACGGGGGAGGAAACGGCCTTGATCCTCTTCATGGGCTGCAGCTGTGAAGACTGTTTAAAAAGGCAAACTGCGCATGGCCCAGTGCTGGAAGCAAAGCGTGAAAATATTTCTAGTCTGTCAGTTCTTATCTGAGTTCTGGCGTCCTTCCCAGTGTGTGTATTTCAATATCTGTGGATGTCTTCAAGCCCTTATCCTGCCTTGTCTCATTAATTGCTTCTGTGTGGTTTGTGTTGTTTTTTTCTATTTATAATTTATATGTATTTTGAATTTGAACGGAAGGTCTTCTTTTTCGCAACTGTTTGTGGGGGAGCTTTTTCTCCAGTCAATGATAATTGGACCTTTAAAGCCAAGTTGAAGGAATTAAAGGGACTTCACCTGTTTTTGTGACTTTGTTGCTTTTGTCTCCCATCCTGGGTCATCACAGACTGTTTCCTCACACTTATAACAATTGCAGCATCCCTACAAATCATGCAATCAAAATCTGGTTGCTTGGACACCAGCATATATTTATGATAACTGCAGCATCCTGGGGTCATGTGATTGCCATTTGTGACTTTCCCAGTTGGCTTCCCAAAAACAGAGTTAACGGGGAAAGACAGATTCACTTAATGAATACATGATGCACTTTGCAAACGCAGTGATTGACAGCCAGGCCAAAAAGAGAGTATAAAATCAGGCACGACTCATTGAACAACCAGCTTGCTTAGCAATGAAAATTCTGACCTTAGTTATGGTCGTAAGTCCAGGACTACCTGTACTTCTTCTCCTCTCCCAACCTACGTTCTGCTGCATCCCAACCAAATCAAGACAAGCTCTTCTTTCAGTGGTTCCCACTGGCCATCCTGGTTACATTTCCTCCCCCAGCAGAACCCTCCATTGGAGACGATGGTGATGGTGGTCTCCGAAATATCCACAACAAGAAGCACGTTTCAACATTTGTCAGTGACATCTAGTTAATCCAATTTGGCCACCAAGAGGATGGATGCAGAGAGAGAACATGAGAATAGGTACCAATTTCCTTTCTGAAAATAAGAGTTCACTTACTTCTCGGTTCCCGGGGACCATCGACGGTCACTTTAATAGCCCGGTGGTATGTAGCGACCTGAGTAGGGTTGGTGAAGACTGTGATGGTTAGCGTAAAGCTTTTTCCTTAAAAAGAAACAGCAAAGAGAGGATAATCAGAGGGGGGAAAAGGCTGCATGAATTCAGGAACGGATAGGATCCTCTTTAATAAAGTACGCAGTTCTATTTTTGTTAAAAAAATAAACTATAACCAAATAGGGCAGACTAACAAAATGCCTGTTCTGCATAGAGAAGTTACCCATCCATGTTGCATTTCCAAGCAGATCTGAAACTGAGACCTTCTTGTTGACAATTTTGATTCTCAAGCTGACATCTAGAAGGACACAACATTAATCAACGTTGAATTTATACCTACCAGTATAAATCTTACAATAAGCTCAGCACCAAACAATGCTATTTCAACTGTACGTATATTTGCTAACCTTGTGTACACTCGAACATTCACATAACATTCTTATTTTGGGGGTGGGGGGGTGGGCAGGAATGCCTTTGATCAGACTTGACTCCCGGTGACTGCCTGGGCAAGTCCCTGCAGTTTTGTTGGCAGGACTTTTTAGAGTGGTTTTGCCTTGCCTGTTCTTCCTAGGGCTGAGCGAGAGGACTGGCCCAAGGTCACCTGGATGATTTTGGGTCTCAGGAAGGACTAGAATGCACCATCTCCTGGTTATTAGTCCCTGATACCTTTAATCACTACGCCAAATTAGCTCTCAGCATTCTTAAATACTGTACAGGTATTTAAGAAAATTACAAATTACAACCACGATTAAGCCCAAAATTCCTGCTGCTAAGCGAGACAGTTGTTCAGTGAAGTTTGTTCCATTTTACGACCTTTCTTGCCACAGTTGAGTCCCTGCAGTTGTTAAATTAGTAACATGGTTGTTAAGTGAATCTGGCTACCCCATTGGCGTTGCTTGTCAGAAGGTCACAAAAAGTGATCACATGACCCCAGGACACTGCAAAAGTCATAAATGCGAGTCAGTTGGCAAACAGCTGAATTTTGATCATGGGACCATGGGGATGCTGCAATAGTCATCAGCGTGAAAGTCATTTTTTTCAGTGCCATTGTAATGTTGAACAGTCACTACTAAACACCACTAAATTTTATCACAAACTTTTTTAAAATAATACAATTCTTTGATTTGTGCAATAAATGTTTTCTAAATCTAAGTTAAAGCTCTATGCAAATGCCAGTACGATTTTGTTGTCACTTCATTCGCTAGGATGTATTTTGGTGATTCTAAATTATTCATCAAATTGTAAAACTGACCCATAGTTTTTCTTCCATCCATGTTAGACAAATGATACAATTGATAAAAATTTGTGTTTCTTAGATGAAACACGTTTTCCTAAAATATATCTCAGCTGAACTTGAATCATGGTATAAATTAGATTGCCAGTATCTCTTATCTCCAATTAATTCAGTGCGGGGGTTTATTTATTTTATATTTTATTTTGTTTTATTATTTTGTTTTATAGCAGCCAACTCCCTTTCTTTTGATCTTGACTTTTCAGTTCTTCCTGTTGCAGTATATGACAGTTAGAGGAATTTGTTTCGGGTAAAAGAAAACATAATATTTATTTCATCATTTTCAAAATGCTTGAGGATTTTATTTAACAAATATGAACTAGTATTGAGGAATGTTTTTATTACATTAGAGGAGCCAGAGATTTTCCCAATAAAACATAAATATAAGTTATGCTCATAATACTTCTTTTTATGTATGGAAAACTTCCTGTTTTTATAGAATTGTCTAAAGTTTATCTGCAAATGTTTCTTTTTCTTCTACAGAATGTGGCCGTTTCTTTTTGCTCATTAATTATAGTAATAGATGAGGATACCTTAAACTAAATGAGCAGGATATTCTTTGCAGTCACTATTTCCTTATCTAGGAAATGTTTTGATTGAAAGGGCATTCATTCCAAACCACAGTGTTTCTTAACCTGGACTGGTTTCTGAGGTGTGGACTTCAACTCCTAGAATTCTCCAGTCAGCAAGGCTGGCTGGGGAATTCTGGGAGTTGAAGTCCACACCTGGGAAACTAGTCCTGGTTGAGAAATGCTGCTCTATCACTTTCTTGGCCGACCCCTCCATGCCTGACAGGGAATTCAGCAAATTCCAGGTGTCTGACTCATCTTCCAAGATAGTTTTCATTTCTGTGGCTTTGTGGTTTCCAGGTGTACACATAGGTCTTTTTTTGAATGTTCAAATTGCAAATGTGAGGAAAGTGCCCCGAAGTCATCAAGAAACCTTCTCTACCTTCAGAACAAGGAGAGCTCTGGTGAATCTGAAGGCAATTGAGTTCCTACCACCCTGTCTTCAAACCACATAATCACGGCCTCCTTTGCTGAATACTGGAGATACTCAGCCACTGCCGGTTGGAGGTGGAGTTATAGCATTGTCGGGCTGCCTGGCAAACCAGGGATTGTGGTCAAACAGAAGAAGTTGATAATGAAATTGGTTAGTTTTGAGCCATGGTGGTGCAGTGGTTAGAGTGCAGGCTACTTCTGCCGACTGCTGATTTGGCAGTTCGAATCTCACCAGGCTCAAGATTGACTCAGACTTCCATCCTTCCGAGGTGGGTAAAATGAGGAGCCAGATTGCTGGGGGCAATAGGCTGAGTCTGTAAAACTGCTTAGAGAGGGCTGTAAAACACTCTGAAGTGGTATAAAAGTCTAAATGCTATTGCTATTTGCCAGCATCTCGGATCATGAATAAAACCGAGGCCACTTTTATCTTAGCATATGAAGCATATAAAAGAATTGGATGTGGCTAGTCTAGGAGGAAAAAGGACTATGGGTGACATGATAGTAGTGTTGCAGTATTTGTCACATAGAAGCGGGGTCCGATTTTACTACCGTTTGTCATGGTTGTTAAGTGAATCATTTCAATTATTAAGAGAATCGTGGAGTCGTTAAGTGAATCCAGCTTCCCCCATTGACTTTGTTTGTTGGAAGCTGGCTGGGAAAATCACAAACAATGATCACATGACTCTGGCATGCTGAAACCATGGTAAATATATGCCAGTTGCCAAATGCACAGATTTTGGTCATGTGACTATAGAGATGGTGCAAGTGTGAAGACTGGTCATAAGTCACATTTTTATTACCATTGTATTTTCTAGGAGCCATGGTGGTACAGTGGTTAGAATGCAGTATTGCAGACAAACTCTGCCTACAACCTGGAGTTTGATCCTGACCGGCTCAAGGTTGACGCAGCCTTTCATCCTTCCACAGTTGGTTAAAATGAGGACCCAGATTGTTGGGGGCAATATTTATAAATCACTCAAAGTGTTGTAAAGCACTATGAAGCAGTATATAAGTTTTAAGTGCTATTGCTATTGCTAAATGAATGGTGGTAAGTTGAGGATTACCCGCATTAATATCTCGCTAGGGTTGGGTTGCACCCACTGCCATAGTTCCCAGCAGGGGTGAGTTCCAGGATAAAAAGATCATAATTAGAAGAAGAAAGGGTTTCAAATCTCAACCCAGAATCTGACTTCAGCATAGAAGGAGTTAATTAAGCAAAAGGATGGATACATTCATATATGCAGCTCACGCAGTCCCATTTCCAATCCAAAATATTCCATCCAGAAGGGGGGAAAAAACCTCAATCATTACCAATTCTGCTAAAAAAAACAACAACCCTGTCCTATGTATGAAAATATTTTAATGAGCTTGATAGACGTTTGATCAAAAGCTTGTCTGCAACAGTAGACAAAGACCCCACCTCGCCACCACTTTTCTAAGCTTGGTGCGAGTCGAAGAGAGAAGAATTGAAATCAAAGGAGTCAAGACTACTGTAATTTCCCAGTCCAGACATGGAGACCCAAGTGGGGGCTCCTAATGAATTCAAGAGTCAAGTTTGGACTGAGCTAAGTTCACGTTTGGAACTCTGTGTAAAGTGGATGGAAAAAAGAAGAAGGGGGGGGGAGGGGGAGGAGGAGACTTAAGCAAATAATTGAGTACAGAAATGAAAGCGTAATTCATAAAATCGAAACATTTTCCATTCATCAACCTGCAAGCAGTTAAATGTGCTGGGGGGTGGGGAGGAGGAGCAGTTTGAAAGAAAAAAGACTGCCTGCCATTTGGGGAAAAGATCCAGCAGGAAAACGGAAATGCAGAAAAGAATGTAAACTAGTTGGGTTTCACAGAGCGCAACAAGTAAACAGTTATTACATGCAAAACATTTCTAAGATCATTTGCCGAAAAGCCCCAGAAATATTTTTTCACGATTCCTGGTTGAGGGATTTGACATTTGGGGGAAGGCGGGGAGGGGGAAGGCCATCAGGCCACGGTAAGTCTTGGAGCTCCTGCCACCTTTTGCAGAAAGAATGCCTGCTAAAGACAGTGCTTGAGTTGCAAAGAAGACTGAATTAAAGTCACCCTGAGACCATTTTGATCAAATGATTGCTGTTTTATTCACTGATCATTCTAAAGGGTCTACGTGTCAGGGTTGACCTTGTGGGGTGTGTGGCTGTGTTTGGCTACCAAAAGGCAAGATGATAGCTGCAAAAGCGCAATTGAAGCTCCATGTTCAACTGTAAAACACGCATACACAAACACAATAGGTGAGTTTCATCGGAAGAGAATATTTGTAGCACAGGATTGAACTGTGGCGTCCTTGGTGGTCTCTGAGCTTGGGGGTTTTCTTGCAGACGTTTCATTACCAAACTAAGTAACATCATCAGTTCCCTAGTTGTGCATCGATCAATGCACAATCACATTGCACTGATGATGTTACCTAATTTGGTAATGAAAACCACCAAGCTCAGAGACCATCAGGTGAATTTCAATCACACCAATGTGGCTATGATCATTATTTTTTGACCATACCTCATTCTTTGCTCGAACGGGTTTAAGGCTGTTTCCCATGAATGCACAGAGACATAATAACCATTGGTTTAGATTGCTAAAGATTCAGGAGGCTTCCTGCAGCTTCAGTCAGCTGCAACTTCCCCAGGATGAAACCTTTGCTGGATCATATGGTCACAATGTAAAATCTCCTCCTTACAATAATGAATGAATTACTCTGACAATGTTGTATGGTATAAATTGTTTCTGAATAGGGAGGAGTTCTGCTGCTGGAATACATATAAACTTTTCATCACAGTAAACCTAGCTAAAAGAAACTATGTAAGAATTATGCTTGGACAAGAATTCCTTTCATTTTCAATCATTTATCCAAAGAAGAGTATATTTGAATTGTACAAGATTGAATTCTAGAGTCCCTGGTGTTCTCTGAGCTTGATAGTTTCCTTGGAGAAATTTCATTACCAAACTAGGCAATAACATCAGTAAACTACCAAGGTGTGGTGGAAGGACCCCACCTTTATCCAAAATGTGATGAAAAAGGCTGGGGATATTGATGGTCTAAACCCCAACACACCTTCCATGTGCACACCGCACCATGAACTGGGATAGCCTTGATAGAAAATGACAAGTTTAGCTCGGGGCAATACTTAGTCTAGTGTTTCTCCAACTGAGCAACTTTAAGATGTGTGTGGATTTCAACTCTCAGAATTCCCCCAGCCAGGATGGCTGCCTGGAGAATTCTGAGAACTGAAGTCCATACATCTTAAAGTTGCCAAGTTTGCGAAACACTGATTTAGCCTCTAAGCCTTGGGACAAGGGCCATAAAGCCAACAGCAAACAGAAGCCAGAAAATGAAAGAGATAGGGCCAAGCTAAGATGAAACATAATTAAGCGTTAATCAAAATGAAAGCAATTAAACACAATGAAAGCAATTACTCCCTGTGAGTTCATAATTAAGCATTAAATGTTACAATTCAGCAGAAATATTTGGAGAAGATTTAAAATCATCCACAAAGGATTGAGGGGGAGACATACAACCGTGGGACTATTGTTTATACCAGGGGTCCCCAAACTTGGCAACTTTAAGACTTGTGGACTTCAACTCCCAGAATTCTGCAGCCAGCATAGCTACTGATGTTTCCTTCCAGAACTTCATATGCACAAACGTTTAATCCAGAGCACACTTCAAAAACCTTACCCAGGTAGTCCTCGACTTAATGCTATTTAGTGACCGCTTGAAGTTACAGCAGCACTGAAAAAAAGTGACTTATGACCATTTTTCACTTACGACCACTGTAGCATCTCCATGGTCACATGATCACAATTCAGATGCTTGGCAACTGGCATGTATTTATGACAGTTGCAGGGTCATGTAAATCATCTTTTGCAACCTTCTGACAAGCAAAGTCAATGGGGAAGCCAGATTCACTTAACAATCACATTACTAACCTGACTACTGCAGTGATTCACTTAACAACTGTGGCAAGAAAGATTGTAAAATTGGATAAAACTCACTTGACCACTGTCTTGCTTTAGCAACAGGAATTTTGGGCTGAGTTTTGTTCAAGGACTAGCTGTTTCTCAATTTTACAATAAATAGAGAACATATTCCCTATTGTAACAGAACATTCTCTTTTATTAATAGAGAACATGCGGATGTGCATGCACGCACGTGCACACACACACACAGAGGTGGAATACTTGAACTTCTGCAACACATCAGTTCCCACCAAGTTAGAAATGCCTTCATTCTGGCTTTAAATATGCCCCAGAAGAATGGGAATGCTGGCGAAAGAGGTTAGCGATTAGAAAACCTGCACTCCATCAGCTTAAGCTCCTTTAAAGTCCTTACCTCGGCCACTCCGTCCGACAAAGCGAAGATCGTTGAACCTGGCCACCTGATTCTTCATTACAGCTGAAGCATTCCGAAGCTCGGCCGAATAGTTTTCATCATTACCAGCCATGACCGTTACCACTGTCCCATCAGGAACGTCTCCAAGGGAAACCACCTAGAAGGAATCAAAGGTGGCATTTAGAATTATGCAGTAATTAAAACTCTCTATTAAACAGCAGATTCTCAGCAGTTCTGGAGAACCGGTAGCAGAAAATTTGAGTAGTTCGGAGAACCAGCAAATACCACCTTTGACTGGCCCCACCAACCCCATCTATTCTCTGCCTCCCATTGAGTCCCAGCTGATTGGCTGGGTCTTCTTTGGTTGCCCTGCACAGGAGAAAGGAGCTGGAAAGCAGGTTAGTGGGGTGGGGAGGGAATGGGGATTTTGCTGCATCCTTCCCCTGCCACACCCACCAAGCCATTCCCACAGAACCGGTATTAAAAAATTTTTGAATCCCATCACTGCTTGTAACCATTCAAGGGGCATTTTGGAGCCAGGGCTAAATATTATTTAACATGAGCTGGGTAGGTGTGATGTGGGTGGAGGGCACAGTTAGTTCTCTTGGGTGAGCCCCAAGTTGCAATCCTATAGAATCACTGAACCACAGGACTGGGAGGAACCTTTAAGGCCTTCTAGTCCAATTCCCTGCTCAAGGCAGGAGACTTATACCATCCCAGTCAAATGGTTGTTCGCAAAAAAGAATAAACATACTTAAGGCTGCAGTTCTAAACCGTGGCCTTCCCAACATCCGGATATATTGGCATTATAATTTGCAGAGGTTCCTGTTCACATAGCCACAGAAGCAAGTCAACAAGAGAAAATAAGGTTGCATTAGATTGTTATTGGGGTGATGTAAAGATTGAAGAACTTGATTTGGAAAACTTTGAATAGAACAGAACAGAATAGAATAGAATAGAATAGAATTCTTTATTGGCCAAGTGTGATTGGACACACAAGGAATTTGTCTTGGTGCAAATACTCTCAGTATACATAAAAGAAAAGATACAACCATCAAGAGTCAAGAATCATAAGGTACAAACACTTAATGATAGTCATAGGGATAAGCAATCAAATCATGCTAGGAAACGGTCAATATAAATCCTAAGGATACAAGCGACAAAGTTACAGTCATACAATCACAAATGGGAGGGGATGGGCGATAAAGAGTGATGAGAAGATTAAAAGTAATAGTAATGCAGACTTAGTAAATGGTTGAACAGTGTTGAGGGAATTATTTGTTTAGCAGATAATTTACATTTTCCACCATTATTCTGGATATGTTTTCATAGGATATGTTTTCATGTATTTATTTGATGCATTATTTATTACTGCAATTTCTATACCACTCAGTTGCAAAAAAAAAACTAATTATGTTTACTTATGCAGATATTGAGAAAATGTACATTTTGAAATGTCTTTCCTTCTCTTTTCCTTTTTTTGAAACATCATTTAGATAAACATTTTTAAAAAATGATTAAATGCATTTAAATCTTCTCATGACCAGAATCAGGACAGACATAACAAAAAGTTATTAAATTAATATATTCCCCGACTACCCACAACTCTGGGTGGAATTATTTAAAAATGAGTAAAAATAAACCGGGGCAGGAATGAAATTGTATTGTCTATTACTAATTTTAAGGACAACCTTTTCTCAGAGTAAACCCTTTGAATGCAGCACACACATAAGATCATCTCACGAAACGAATTATTTTACGGTGGCTGAAAAGTCTAGTCAGCTTTTGACATTAACAAAAAAAATGTGTTGTGTACTGACCATGTTTCTCTCACTGCTCTGGCATTCTTTGACACATATCCTTTATATGGTTCTAAATGTTTGTCGTTTTGCATGGCATTGTAAGTGCTTTCCTTTGGGATGACTTTGGAATGAAAAACTGGGTTGACATTATACTAAGAAAAGAAAAGAAAAGAAAAGAAAAGAAAAGAAAGGAAAGGAAAGGAAAAGAAAAGAAAAGAAAAGAAAAGAAAAGAAGAAAAGAAAAGAAAAGAAGAAAAGAACAGAAAAGAAAAAGAAAAAAAGAAAACAGCCACTCTACTTTACGTAACAGAATAATAGACTTGCAAGGGACTTTGGAGGTCTTCTAATCCAACCTCAGGAAGCCGCATATTCTTTCAGAAATGGCTATCCAATCTCTTATTAAAGATGTGGAACACCCACAACTTCTGAAGGCAAGCCATTCAACTGCTTCATTGTTTTAACTTTTAGACACAGAATAAAATTATAATATATTCCATTATTACTAGTATCTCCTAAGCTCTTGAAAAAAAACAGTTATTATATGTATCAGCCCTAAAATACAGGCATACAAACACTTATCTGAGGAGTTAAGTCTAGTGAAATTAACACACACACACACACACACACAAAATATTAAGCTATTGCATCTACATTCAGTAAACACTTCAATTATTATTTGGCAGGTTGTATTAATTGAAATCTAGGCAACTTCAATCAATATTTTAGATTAGCATTCAAAAATAGTTTTTAAACCACTGATTTCATAGCAGTTCCCTATTACTACTTTTAAATCACTGTTAACGCAGGGTGATTTACAAAATAGATCAAGCAAGATTTGTAGCATTGCCTCATTCTTACAACTAAGTCATGCAACCTATTTGTTTTGTTGTAAAATTTGTGCAGGGTTTAATTTCCTCAGTAGATCTCAAAAAATTCCAGGATCACAGCTTTCCCATGGTAACTTCCCTATGTAACTATCTGCCATTGTCTAACAACAAGTAATAAAAATACTTGTAGTTGAACACATCTGAGAGTCATCAGGTTAGAGAAGAAACATGATAGTTGCTATTTTTTTCAACTGGTATCCATAGAAGTTACAGTAAAAGATTATCAGGACATTTTTTATAAAGTTTCAAAAGTTATTGCGTGAGGCAAAACTCTTTATTTTTATCAGGATAAAATGAGATGCTTAAATTGGATGGCTGGAACTGAAATATGTTTCTTAGGAATGATTCCATTGATGTTCCAGAAATACATCCATTAAGACCAGGCAACTTTCAGAAAACAAAGCTTTTGACAAGTTGATTATTATAAGAGTTACAGTAGAAGGAGAAATGTGTTATAGAGATTAATTGTTGATTATTTCATTGTTTATTTAAAACTCCATAGTTTGTGGACTTTTAGAGAGATTATATTAGACCCCAATAATTTTTTAAAAATTATATATCCTTTCAGGTCAATAATTTTTTTTTTTTTAAAAAAAGCAAAACTAATAATGTCTTTACCAGAACCACACCTTACATTTGGAAAAAAGGAATCCAGTTTTGACAGATGAAAAAAGGAATCCAGTTTCGACAAAATCCAGTTTTGGCAGACTTCTTTTCTCTCTAACTTTAGCATGCTGGGCTGGGGGATTCTGGGAGTTGAAGTCCAGTTTTTAAGTTGCCAAGTTTGGAAATGTTGCACTATGGCAATCTGAAGATGTCCCTTCTATCTCTAACCAAGAAATGAATGCATAGGGTTATACCAGTGACATCTAACCCTAGTTAGATTAACATCTATATCATACAATAATTCTTCAAGGTGTTGGAGGGGCTATAGAGATAAGGGATCATTTTACCCTAGGTTATGGTCATGTGATAAAATAACATCCATTTTTAAGTTGTTTTTTTTTTTAGTAAAATTAGTATTATTACGAAACAAATGGTTGAATGCTCTTGTAAGCTGGGACTGTGACCTTGAGGGATACGATCTGATGCTACACTGAAAAATAGGAATGCAATGGCTTTCTTGCAAATTGTGTCTCAGTGTTGGGAAACTCTATTTATAATTCATTAATATTAATCTTGACTCTTGATGAATGTATCTTTTCTTTTACGTATACTGAGAGCATTTGCACCAAGACAAATTCCTTGTGTGTCCAATCACACTTGGCCAATAAAAGAATTCTATTCTATTCTATTCATAATAGAGTTTTTTCAACCACTTGATTAAAAATATTTATTGGTAAAATTAGGATAATGAATCTTCAGGAGCCAGAATCACAGTTTTGTCACCTCTGGAGACTTTATATTTATTATGTTATTTTGTCAATGAATTTTGTCAATTCTCTTGTTATTTGAACATGAACAACTTTTGATTGTCTTTCTTCTTTTCTGCTCCTTATTACAACCTATATTCTTCACTTAGTTTTTGTTTTTTTTCCCCCCTGTAGATTACTATTCAGTAACAGTATAATTGAAAAATTGTTGGGTTAATATTATTCTGATTATTTGGGGTTTTTTTTTCACCTAACAATGACTCTTTTATTCAAATCAAGTTTAAATAAAAATATCGTAAAGGGACTTTTTCCAAAAGGAAACTGGACTTTCTTGGAGGTTTTCCTTTTGTTTTAAACATTTGTGCTTCTCATCCAAGATGCCTCTTCAATTCTTCAGAAAACTGAAGAAGCGGAACATTTTCAAAAACAACAACAAGAAGGTCCAGTTGCCTTTTGGAAAAAGGACCTTTCAGATAAACATGATCTGGATGACTGAGACTCTCCCTAGGCATTAAATAAAACATTAAATTAACATTTAATTCATGATTTATTTTTTACACAAGCCATTTCACCCACCTTATTTAGGCTTTGATTAAATAGGAGATTTGTTGATGCTTAGAGTGAATAATTTGGTATATTTTTCCCCTATTATCAAGACCACCTGAGAGGTACCTGAGAGGTAACTTGGTTGTGATGTATTTTAAAAACTAGTTTTCTTGATAGCAATGTCCTGTCAAAAGTGGGAAACAATGTATACAATCCATTTAATTCTGCCCAAGTAAGCCACAGCTTTAGGAAGTATGAGCCAGTGGATCAGGTCTTACCTTTCTTAAGGTCTTACCTTACCTAAGCTCTCTCAAAAGTGTTTTCCAGCCTTGCCAACTTGAAGACAGGTGGACTTCAACTCCCAAAATCCAGTCATTTAAAGCTCACCCTTCTTTCATTTTCTATTACAAGAAGGTAACAGGACAACTGTGCTTTTAATTCAAAGGCCTGCCTGTATACCCATTTTTCCCAGAAACAAATATGAATCTAAGTAGGGACAGTTTACCTGCAAATTTAGTGGGAAATTAATTGCCTCCTTAAAGGAACCTTGCAAGAGAAGAGCTGTGTTAGCATGCAGTTGTCAAAAAATCAGGAGGCATCTGATAGCACATTTTATTAAAAGGTATCAGATTTTGTGAGCTACACCTACTACACTATCAAGGCAACAACTCAGGGGCTTGACAAAGAAAAACAAATGTTATCTCGGGATTAAACGCCTTTCATGTGTGACATGATGTAGTCAGTTTAGTGCAATGGATCAGGCTCTAACTGTACAGACCTGCCCAGTATACAGAAATAAACCTTGTAGAGATCAGTAAGACTTGTTGAGTGGCTGTAGGATTACAGCCTAAAAGTGTATAATTTGGTAGCCTCACACCCAGTTCAACTTCTCTTGTTAATTAGTTTAATGGCTAGATTAAGACCTCGCTTTGCTAAATTATTATTTTTGTTTATGCAACACCCTCAGAGGTTCATAATCAGAAGAGGCTGTTTCCTGCCTCAGGAGCTTCCCTGTCTTAAATGCTAATATATTCTGGCAGCACTCTTGAATTCATACACACCAGCAAACCACATGGCAGCTTTGTGAGATGGGTGACCCCAATTGGAGAGAGATTTAGATCCTAAGCCAAGGTTTATGTGGGGTTTATTAATTAAGCCACAAATGCTGGAGTTCTGCAGCACGCTCAGCCGCACCACAGCAATTGGTTTCATGGCTTTGAGAGATGGGTGACTAAACCCATACAGAAAGAGAAGCTGGTTTTACTAAGCCATAATTGATCATAATTCATATTCTAATTCCACCCCCCACCCACCCAGCAGTTATTCTTCAAAGTGGAAGGGTTCTGGAATTTCAGGTTTATTGGGAGTGGGGGGGGGGGATTTAGTTCAGGAAAGACTCCAAGCCAATTGAAAGACAATGGCCTCCTTCACAGAGGAGCCCAGGTGTTGGGTGCAAGCACCTGGACCCATAGGTGCAGAGTCCAAGCCAACTACTTTATTATGTTCTGCCTTTATTACAGAAATCTCCCCACTCTGGCAGCCTATGTCTGGGAACAAGTAGATGTTCCAAGGACTTTAGTGGGGGGCTTTTGCAGTTATATAGTGACTCCAAGCTGGTTTTATGCTTGACCATCCTCCCAAAGAGGCTGGGAGCTTCCCAACATCAGGCAAAGACAGGTAGGATTGGGTTCATACTCATGCCAAGCTATACAGGTAATCCTTAACTTATGATCATAACTGAGCCCCAAAATTCCATTGTTAAGCAGTTGTTAGGTGAGTTTTGCTCCAATTTATGATCTTTTGGTCACAGAATCACTGCCATTGTTAAGTCAGCAACACAGTTGTTAAGTGAATCTGGCTTCCCCATCGACTTCGCTCGTCCAAGGGTTCCAAAAAGGTGATCACATGACCCTGGGACCCTGCAATGGTGGTAAATACATGCCAGTTGCCAAGTGTCTGAATTGTGCTCACACAACCCCAGGGATAACAGCCACAAAGGGTCCAAAGGGGCGAAAAGTCACCTTTTTTGGGGGGGTGCTGTTGTAACTTCGAACAGCCACAAATGGTTGTAAGTCAAGAACTCCCTGTCTTTGACTTTGATTTCATGGAATAAACCAGAACTGCGAGGCTCATCCAACCCACTAAGCGCAGGGCAAAGAAACCGCAGCAGCAGCAGCAGCAGCATGGCTGAGATGGGAGATCCAGCCCACACCTGAGGCAAGACTACGGAGCTGACTGGAACCAGGCAAGGAGGAGGAAGAGGAGGAAGAGGAGGAGGAGGAGGAGAAGGAGGAGAAAGAGGAGGAGGGGGGGCTGGTAGACCGTATGGTCTGGCTGCTGCTTTGGAAATGAGAAAGAGCAGCTCAGCTAGAAGTCTCCACTCAAAGGAAGGTCCCTTCTTGCATCCTGTCAGGTCGTCTCAGCAGCTCCTTGGGACTTCCGGAGAGTTTCGCCAGATCCAGAAGCCGGGGACCCCTTCTAGGCTGAGCACAGCCATTACTGGGGCTTATGGGAAAGGGAATCCTTTGGTTTCTCTTAAGGGAAAGGAAGAACCTGCTCCAAAATTAAGTTCTCCATTTTTTGGACTGGGCAATAATACTTCCTTCCTTTTTTGAGGGGAAAAAAAACAACCCACAAAAATTTAAGGGCCATGGTTTTTATCGTTCCAATTGCTTTTCATTTTACTGCCCCCATTTCCTAAAAGGAGGCACTCGGTTCAGATGGACTTCATGCAGGCGTAAGTTCTGAATAGGGAAAAATATGGACCCAGAGGAAGATCGCTGGAGGGTTGCAATTGATCAACAGGGGCTGGGTCACACACACACACACACACACACACACACACAATCACTATGCAGCTATTTAAAAAAATATCCATTTGGATCCAGGATTTTGTCATGTTGTGGAAATACTTTTCAAATAATTTTCAAGAAACTGAGATCCTTGTGGGGGAGGGGAGCAGTTGGGGAGTTCCTTAGAGAAATATTCTGTGGCTTTCAATATGGTGCCTAGCACCACAGCCATCCAGGACGATCCTTGGCAGGTTGATTTACACAAGAGTAAGCATCAGTAAAGAGATAAATGGTTGTTTAAAGCCAGGTTCAGTCTCTGGCTTCTTTTGCTTCGGAGCAAATGGATGGCAGCTTTTGTCCTAGCAATAAGAATTGAAAATAATAAGAGCGGCAGAAACAACAGCCATCACTACTGCAGCCCTGTTTAAAAGAGCCAGCTCCCTCCTTTTAAACCAGTTCTTAAAATAAATTCCAAAATTTATTCCTGAAGGACTTCCCCCCCCCTCCCATCCTGAAATCTGTTTGTCAATAAAGCCAGATTTATTTCTTCTCTAAGAGGAGGATTGTTAAAGACAAATAGTATTTTTAAAAGGTCCTGAACTACGGGAATGGCAGTGATGACAAGGAACAGGATGTGTTAAGGCTTAAGAGCTGATAGTATTCTGAAAAGAAAAGAAGTGAAAAGAAAAGAAAAATATTTAGCTTCCTTTGCACTTAATATAGAGATATGTGCCACTACCTTTTTTTTTTTTAAAATAAAATTAGAAATTTAATAAATGTATGTAACATACAGGTCCCTACTATGTATACTTATGAGGTATAAAGAATGCTAGTGAAATATCCTTCCTTCTTTCCTTCCTTCCTTCCTTCCTTCCTTCCTCCCTCCCTCCCTCCCTCCCTCCCTTCCTTCTTCCTTCCTTCCTTCCTTCCTCCCTCCTTCCCTTCTTCCCTTCTTTCCTTCCTTCCTTCCTCCCTCCTTCCCTTCCTTCCTTCCTTCCCCCTTGCTCAGGTGCCGTTGACATGAATGGGGACTCCCGAGACATGGATCGCGCCTACCAACCGATCTTTGCCGGGCAATGAATCATTTGCAATAGAAACGCCATTGCACTTAATGGGCGCCCTTGCTAGCGCCTCACACTGAACTGGTCCTCTTCAATCCCTCCCGGGGGTCAGTCTTATGCGGTTCCTCCAGGCCGAAATTTGATTTCCCCCCTCTCCACACTCCCAATTCTAGGCCCGGCTCGTTTCTTCAGTGCTGTCTGCAGGACTGCATTTGCCCAACGGCTGCCCCAGGTCAGTGAAGGGGTGAGTTAGACTTCCGACAACGAGTCCATTCAGTTCATCGGGTTAAGCGTGTTGCGTGAATGAACGCAGCCAACCTGTAGAGCAGAGGTCTCCAAACTGGGCAACTTTAAGACTTCTGGATTTCAACTCCCAGAATTCTCCAGCCAGAGTTGAAATCCCCAAGTCTTCAAGTTGCCCAGTTTGGAGACCTTTGCTCTCTAGAGAGACGCGATCCTGTTGCGCCTTGGGCCCTTCCCGGAGCTTCCAAAGCGCCCGAGAGGCTCTTTCTACCCGCCCAGCGTTCTGCTCCGCTCGGCCTAGTTTCCGGACTCGAACACAGAGCGGGGGAGAGCGGCGACAGGGCTGCGGGGTCCCGGTGGGAGCTGGGTTCTTCCCGGCCGCTTCCTCGGGTTGCCGCCCGGCGTTTCTCGGCTGGCGCCGAAGAAGGAGCGCTGCCGGGATAGTTGCGCCCCTTTGCCCCGGGCGCGCTTTGGAGAGCCTTTCCGCCACCGAAGCGGAGCGCACGAACTGGCCCGGCCCATTGAGGACTAGCCGGCTGCCAAGTGTCTATCTATGGGGATCGTTTGCGCATCTGGGACGCTGGGCTCCTAGAGATTTGAGGCTTCGCAGCTGGAGGGGCCAAAAGGCAGGCGCTCTGCTTCGGGGCTTTAGAGAGAGAGAAAAACAAAACCCGTCTGTCTACTCGGAGAAAAGCAAGTCCCACGGGTATGTCTGCATCAAATAGTTTAAGGCCGGAGGTGCAACAGGTTTAGATGCCCGGAATGAGATGTGGGGAGGATTCCTCCGACTCCGCGTCTCTTTGGGGCAAAGAATTGAGAAGGGCAGAATTCCCAAAGTGCTTTTTTCAAGAGGCAACTGGGCTTTCTTTTGTTTTTCCTTGAAGGCCTTTCGCTTCCCATTCAAGAAGCTTCTTCAGTTCTTCAGAAAAGTAAAGAATCAGTCCAGTTGCGTTTTGAAAAAAAGCACCTTTGGGACAAACGTGACCTGGATGACTGAGAATCTCCATAGAGAAAGGCAGAACTTTTTATAATCAGGTTCACACAACACACTTTTCCCTTAATATGGTTTGTTCATTTCCTGGCTTGGCTTGATCTGCAAACCCGGCTATTCTTGGCTTACCCAGAATGCTCAAATGCTCACCTGCTCAAACCCCCACTCCTTAACCTCAAACTATCCACTATTGACCTCACCCCATTCTTAAGAGGTCTCTAAGGGGCGTGCATAAGTGCACCATCGTGCCTCCCGTCCCTGTCCTATCGCCCCCATTTATTCGTACTGATTTCCTGTATTCTTACTCATGTTTATACTGATACCTATTATCTTGTAAGCGGTTGACAAATAAAATAAAATAAAGTCGCAACGCGCATTCTGGTGGTCGGGTTCACCCAGGGCATTGGGTTGAGCAAAAGTGGTGAGTTATCTTAGGGGAAACCAGGATGCCACCATAAGCCCAATTAAGGTTTATTGGTTTGACCAAGGCGTATTGTGTTTAAAAAAAAACCCCACCAAGGCTTTTAAAATGGGGCTTTAAATATAAAGAGCTGTATGAACCCAGATTCCAGATCTTTTATGTATTGACTAATTCTATATTCTCAAATAAAATCTAACCTTACCGGAAAGTTTGCAAACAGTTTTTTTGTAAAGTGAGGTCTTGGAAGTCCTCCGGGAGAAACAGCTAGTTTTGCCTCCTTGCCTGTAAATTAACTCCGCCTTCGCTCTCTCTCTGCACTGCCTGCAAATTAGTTTTTAATTAATTTATTTCAATTTCTGCATCTTTCCGATCGGAAGCCTACTTCGTGCTACCTACCATTGCTATTATCGGTAGTAAGCAATATTCTTCAGTTGGCAGCCCATCAAGAAACAGTTACTTCAAAATGCTGCGGTTGCTTTCATTACACCTGTCTATACTGGTGTTGCAAAATATTAGAAAACGATCACCTGGCGAGGGCCCGTTGGGGAGATCTGGAACGTAGGACTTCCTAGGGAGGACAATCCGGCTTCTAGAATTCCGGGATGGGAATCTTAGGACCAACCGAAGTGGAAAAGGGAAAAACAGGTTATAAAGACCCGTCTCCGTTTTAACTTAATTTAACGTTGGTTTTGGTGGGTTCCGCCTGAATGTGGGCAGTGTCTCGAATTCAGGGTTCAAGATCCGCTGCAAATCCGGACGAGGATTCGGGAATCAGGATTTAGGCAGCTGAGAATGTCGGGAAAGGTTTTGGATACCCCGTCCGTCCCCATAAGGCAAAGGATCGCAATCTCCAAAGGAAAGAAATAGGATTCAGGGTTGATCAAAACAGAGCCGCCATTCTCGCAGCCTCGGAAAGTTGGAGGATTAAGCTGGCGTTACATTTAAACTGCCGCGGGAAGAACAACGGCGCAAAGATTTACGAAGCGGAGAAAGAGAAAGGAAAAGCGAGCCGCTCGGTTGAAAGGATTAATTAGCCCCTTTCTGCAGTTTCTTTGGCTTCTCGTTGGAAACCCTCTGGAGTTTGATTCGCTTCACCTCCCTGTGTCCACGCCGGAAAGTTGACCGAGCGTCTCTAACTCGGAGAAAAAGGGGGGCGAAAGTCGGGAAGAGGGGAAAAGGAGACGCCGCGCTGCGATCATCCCACAGCTGCCAAAATGCGGAGCCCGATTCCTAAGAGAGCGAAGAGTGCGGGGGGAGAGGGAGGGAGGGAAGGGCGGGAGGAGGCAGCAGCGGCCGGGGAAGGAAGAGGGACGCAGAAGTCGGGGATAACTCGGATCTCTGGAGAACTGCAAGGGGGCTCGCTTCCCTTGTCACTGGGGCAGCTCCGGATTCAAAAGACGCGTCTCTCCCCTCCCCCAAGGAGCTTTCCGATAAGATTGTAAAGCAAGAGGCAAAAGCGACGCCGCCTGGGACGGACCGTCTCCGGTCGGGGCACAAGAGGCAGAGGAGACGCGGCTCGTCTGAACGCCTAACGAAGCAAGCGCTGGGATCCTGCAGCCTTTTTTTTTTTTTTAAATTTTTTTTTGGATCCCAAGTCACCCGTAGAAAGAGATTAAAGGATTAATTGTAAAGTGCCAAATTTAAAAAGGTTTTTTTTTTTAAAAAAAAAAAAAAGGGGGGTGCATTTTTCCCTTTGGCCCGAAGATTTGGAGCAAGGACTATTAATGCAGCTTGTTTCCCCCGCTGGGCGCACAGGGCTGGCTACGCACTTGCACTACACCACGATCCGCAGAGGATCCGAGAGGATGGAAGTTAAAAACTCGGAAATATCTAAACGGTACCAAGGTTGGGAAGGCTGGCTGCATTTTTGCCTAAACTGCGAAAAAGTAACGGGGTGAATTTGGTTCTTAAATAACAGACACCCCCCCCCCTCCTTTCCCCGCAGTAACACTGAGGACTAGAAGCTTAAGTCAAAACCTGCAGGACACAGGCCAAGCTTTCTGTCGCTCAGGATGGAGCTGAGTAAAATCGAACGCGCTGGGGTTGCTTGAGGTTGACAGCCTCCCCCCCCCCACACCCCGCCATTCTTTACCCAAACTCTCCCCTTTTAAAAACCAGAAAACAAAGCGAAGCAAAAGAGAAGTGGGGCAGGCGCTAGCGAAAGAGCCCCCCGGAGTGGGAAAAGGAGAGAAGGCCGGCCTTCAAATATTTATTTATTTTGGAAATAAATTCAACCTGACAACAGACAGAATATTGTGTGTGTGTTTTTGTGTGTGTGTTTTGTTGTTGCTATTTCGTTTCGGTAGATCTTTTGGGACGAAACGACCTGGCACGAGTGTGTGTGTGTGTGTGTGTAGAGAGAGAGAGAGAGAGAAAGAGAGAGAAAACATTTCTGGGCATACTCCATTCTCCTTACTTTAGGACTACCGAATATTTGTGGGAAATCTTGTTATTTCTTATGGGAGACGCTGCCTCATCTCCCATTTCTAGGAAGTTTTTGAGGTTATCGCCATTTTTCTGAGGGATCCTATTTGAGCACCTTCACTTCTACTTTCCTCCCGCGCCTCGACAGGGAAGCAAGATTCCCGCGGGGGGGGGGGGGGGGAGAAGAAAACGCGGCCCAGGCGTCCAGTGGGTGAGTGAGCGTCGCGTTTAAATTCCGGAAAGCAAGTGACTCTAGGCTGGAGGAGATGGTCTGGGTTCACACGGATACAATGGGGTGGGCTGCTCGGGAGTCCGAGAGTGTCAGAGGAGCCCAGATGAAATCTCGGCCTGTGGCGTGTGGACGGGGGCGATGGTAGAAGGCCAGCCTTGTTAGTTTCTCGCAAGAGACTGAAGGAAGGCCGGTCTGCTCCCCCCAATTAGACGTTGATTCAAGAGGGAGGGTCAGCCCTGCTACTAATTGGGGGTTCACAGTTTATCCGTGGGCACCGGAGGAGTTATGTTTTTGGGGGGGGGTGGGCGTTTATTTATTTTTTATCTTATAAGTGGCCAACTTGTGTAAGCTGAGGGGGTACATTCATACATACATAAATACATACATACATACATACATACATACACACACACACACACAGAGTCGTTTATTCGTAGCAGAAGAATCTGTCTGTCTGTCTGTCTGTCTGTCTGTCTGTCTATCTATCTATCTATCTATCTACCTATCCATGTTGTGCGAATTTAACTATGACGCCAAACTTGAGTTTTGGAGGGTGTCTCGGAGGAAAAAAAAAGTTATTTTTCCTACCCCGAGTACGGCAGGCGTCTCTCCCGCTTAAAAAAAACAAAACTCTTTCCTCCCCTCGCTTTGAAAAAGGGGAATTTTCTTCCGCTTTTCGTAGCAGGGAAAGGCCTACAGAGATCGGAAATCGCCATCTCCGCCGCCGGTCCAAGTTCGGGAGAGGCCCTGCAAACGTTGCGTTCCCCTTCTGAAATTCCCTTGCGCTTGCTTATTTAAAAGGGAAGGTTTTTAGCTCGAGGCTGGGTTGGATTGCTTGTTCTTGCTCTTTTTAAGGAGTGCAGCCTCTGCACGGATATTATAGAGCAGGGGTCTCCAACCTTGGCAACTTTAAGCCTGGAGGACTTCAACTTCCAGAATGCCCCAGCCAGCAAGCTGGCTGGGGCATTCTGGGAGTTGAAGTCCTCCAGGCTTAAAGTTGCCAAGGTTGGAGACCCCTGTTAATATAGAGCATAATGGCTTATTTAAATTTCCCGATCGCTTTTACATTGCCTTGCGCTGTTTGGACGGTAGACTGCCTCGAGCGTAAGTACGAGGCGAGGAAAGAGAAAGGAAAAAAAAACATTGGAACTGTGTTTGGGGGAGATGATTGAAGTGGATGATTATTCTATATTCGGTTTGTAGACGGTTGAATTGGAGAAAAGGGTTCCAAGTTCCTTTGGCCGAATTGGGACTTTTCTTTAATCCCGGCTAACTTCCCGGCGGGGGCGGCGGGCACTTTTGTGGGGTTTTGTAGCGCTCGGGAAAAAATAATAATCAAACGACCCTCCTGCAACAAGGGAGAATCTCGGCCTCCTCCCAGCCCACCCCAAGCCTCCGGACCTGTCCGGCGACCACGCCCTCAAGCTGACCTGCTTGTTGGCCAGGGACGAGTAGATCCCAGATCCGGGAAAGTCCGGAGAGCTGGGTGGGCGAAGACGCTGCCGGCCGCCAAGAGCCGAGATGCAGCCGAGCGATAGCGGCCACCTGCTCGCAGAAGCAAGTGGCGGGGAATACCGCAGGCTTCTGGGATTTAACATTGAGGAAGCTGCCTGCCATTCAGCCTTGCGGTTTCCCGCAGGAAATTAAAGGCGCTTTTGGCCTGCCAAGGTTTTTTTTTTTGGAGGGGGGTGTAGGGGAAACTCCCTCGTCTGCTTGGCAGAGGGGCGCGCAGAGGCTTCGCCCCGGGAGGGGAGGAAGCGGGAGCTGCTGGCTAACCCTGCAAACCGCTTGCCGAGGTGTGTGTGTGTGGGGCCTTTCGCCTGCCTTCCCCCCCCCCGCCCGCCCAGCGCCCATCCCGCCGCCGCTTTTGCCGTTAAACCGCGAGTCCTCCCGGGCGCTTGGGAAGCCCGCTCGGCAGGAAACATCTGCGCGCCTCTCCCAGGCCCTGCCCGCTCCGCCCAGCCTCCCCTCCCGGCTTACCTTGAAGGCCACGGGGAGGGTCTTGTTGCATCTCCAGTGGGAAGGCAGCACCGAGCACAAGAAGTTGGGGCTGTCGGTCCTCACCAGTTCTCCCGGATGATCGGCCAAGACGTCCACCACCGAGCGCGCCGACTCGGTCCGGCTGCGAGGTCCCGGGACGGGCGCGCTGAGGGCGCCGCTGTTCTCTCCCATCTTACCGCAGGGGAAGGCCGTGGAGGGAGGTGTGAAGCGCCTGCTGGTGCTCGGGTCTACGGGAATACGCATCACAACAGCGGGCGTTAGGGGAGGAAGGAGGCGGCGGCGGAGCTGCTGCTGCTGTTGCTGCTGCTGCTGCTGGCCGAGAGGCGAAGGAAAGGCGCGCCCAGGGCGCAGCGAGCCAGGTGCCCAAGAGCGCACGGCGGGCGGCCGCTCCGAAGCCGGGCGCGGGAGAAAGCCGTCCCAGGGCCCCCTCGCGCAGGTCGGGCCCTCGCCGCCACTGCCAGTCCCGGCCTCTCCGGCCGCCAGTCGCTCCTTGGGGCGCAGCTCTTCCCGGGGCCCCGTTGCGCTTCTCGTGCTCCTCGCCGCCGCTGGCGGGGCTCGGGGCTCAGGCGCCTCGGCGGAGGGGGATTCCCCGGGACCGAGAGATCCGAGCCGGCCGCTGCAGCTCCGACGCGCCTCCTCTTCCCGCCGCTCGGCGTCGCCGTCCCGGGGCGCTGGGATCCCGAGCGCAGCCCCGAGGTCCGCCGGCCGCGGTGGGGAGCCCGGAGGCGCTCAGCGGGCGGTTGGCCGAACCCCAGAGCGCTCCTTTGGCGCGCCTCCCGCGCCCCTTTCCAAAATCCAAGGCGGCTCAGGCGAAATCAAGTTCGGCTCCGTCGGGGGCAGCGCTCGGGGTGGGGGCTCCCTCTCCCGCAGTCACGACGGAGGGGCCGGGAGGCGAGCCGGCAGCATCCCGCGCTCCTCCAGGCTCGGCGGCTTCTCTCCCAGCGAAGGGACCGCGGCGAGACCTTCAACAGGTTTCAGCTCTCTCTCGCTCCGCCGGGCTCCTGCCCCCGTTTCCTGCTCCTCCGCCTGACAAGCTCGCCAGGCGCCCTGCTCGCTCTCCGCCGCCCGCCCTCCGCCTCCACCGCCTCCTCTCGACGCGTCTGAAAGCAGCCGAAAAGTGGCCGCGGTTACATACGGACTCTTTCCTTCCTTCTTTCTTTTTTTCCCCTCCTTCCCCTTCTTCTTTTCCTTAAAAGTTTATTTACACAGAGGTAGCCAGGGGGCGGGGCGAGGGGCGGGCGAGCCAGCCACTCAGAGCGGCGGCGGGGGGGCGGGCAGGAAGGAGGGGAGGAGGAGGGGTCTGCCTGGACCGCGCCCCTTTTCGAGGCAGCCCCCGCCCGCTTCCTTAGAAAGAGGGAAAAAACGTGCCGCCGCGGAGGGTTTTTTTTTGGGGGGGGAGCAGCGTTTTGGGGTCCCCACGCCTCTTTCTGCTCCTCTCTTTTAGCGCTCTCGTTCCCTTCCTCTCCTCGCAGAACGAATCGACTCCCCGCTCCAAACATGGATGGCTGCCCCGGGGACGGTTTGATGGTTGTGAAAAGTGGAGCCGCTTTCCGTACCCGGGTTGCTCTTCAGACGGGTTGGGTTACAACGCCCGCCGTTGTAAGTCCAAACCACGCGAAGGCGAGCATCAGGCTAGGGAAGGCTTCCCCAGAACGAACGTGTGGAGCTATAACTGGAAGGGGGTGCAAAAGCCGAAGGGTTAGTTGGTTCACACAACGCGTGAAAGAGACACTCCCTAAATCCGGCCAAGCCAACTGCATAGGCGCTGTTCCTACGTTGCCTTCTCGGGCCGCCTGCTTCCCCGCAGAACGGCATGCTTAAGGGAACGGTTGCGCTTCCCACAATCTCTTACACGGCCTCTCTTTACCGTCGGGTAACCGGTTGTGTGAATCTAGCCCGATTTATTTCATACCCACGACATCCAGTGTTTAAAATTTCCTCCCCGTTCAATCTGCAGGATACTCAAGGATTTGCCCACCACCACAGCTCGGCCCGAAGGACAAAAGAGATCGCGGGTTGTGTGAACGAGGCTATTAACTTGAGTCCTGGTTTGGGACTCCCCCCCCCTTTTTTTTCAGGATCGGCATAGGATATGGGGCAGAAGGCTGGCTGGCTTGTTAATTACATATCACGGCGTAGCACGCTAGTAGTCTGCAGGCTGTGAAATCATCCCAGCGGATTTCCACGGGAAAAAATGCTTTGAAATGTAAATTACGTTGAGGATGGGCTGTGCCTTGCCGCCTCTTAACTCGATGACTCGGTTTGTCTAAGCCACCTGAGCAGGTGAAACACACCTTTTACCCTATATCCGCCCAGCGAGTTAAACAACGCGAATTGAACCGTAGCGGCTTCTCCTGCTTAAGGTCTCCTGTTCGTGGAACGAGGCCGTTGGTGACGGAGGAAACGGGTCCTCTCCCTAATCGCTTTAGGCCTGGGGCCTTCGCATAGCTCCCCGCCCGCCCGCCCCAGCCCAAAAGCCGGTCCTTAGTCGGTTCTACCGGGCCATCCCGCGAGCCCAACGGGAGAGCGCCGCTTTGATTTCTCGGCGGTTCCGCTTTCCCTGACCTGGTTCCGACGGTCTCCCTAAAAGCAGAGGCTGCCTTTGCACAACAGGCTAAACCAGGCGGAGGTGAAAGATTTCATCAAGCGCTGCTCCAGCCAATCTCTCTGGCTCATCTTGGTTTTTGTTGGCTCTTCTCTGCCTCGCGGGGAGAGACACGGAGGTTGGGGGGGACATTGACCCGCTGGGTTTAAGGTTGGGTTTAATTCCGGGGTTTCATTCGGAGGCTGGTCTCCAGAGGCCCACAAGAGCCTTTTTTCAGGAGAGGAAGGAGGAGACAGACTTGGGTGCGCTGGCCTGTTGGTGGCTATTGGGGAAAACAAGCCGCCACCCCTTGGAAGCCATTAATTCAGGGGTCCCCAAACTTGGCAACTTTAAGAGTGGAAGTCCACAAGTCTTAAAGTTGCCAAGTTTGGGGGACCTCTGCATGAAGGGGTCGAATAGCTGCGAGTTGAGCGCAGACATCCCGTTGAGTTTCTCGGGCTTAGGGGCTGTGTGAACTCCCCCGCTTTGCAAAAGGGCCGGCGGGGAGGCCTGGAGGGCGGGGAAGGTGGGAGACGGGGGGAAACACTCTCTTCTCTGCCCGCTTTTCTCAAAACGGAAGGTGTAAATGAATTGCAAGGGGCCCCTGATTACTCCCCAAGGGCCCACGGAACTACCGGCCACCACCTCCAGGGAGTGGAAGAGGAGGCGGCAGAGCGAAAGGTGCCCGTGCAGTCGGCAAACCGAGAGGCCCGACCATCTTTTGGCCGGACATTTCAAAGCTGCAGCCCTGCCAGGTTTGAGCCGGGGTCGGGGGGCGAGTCCTCTGCTTATTTAATCCTGCCGCCTTCGGGATGCTCCGTTGGAGAGCCGTCGGACGAAGCCGCAGCGCCAGCGACGCCGTGCAGATATTCGCTGGCCTCCTCCCGGCTCTTAACTTCTGAGCTGCTGGGCCGGGGGGTCCTTCTGTCGGGGAGGGACGGGGAGAGAGCGGGAGGGTCTCCCGATCCCATCTAGACAGCTCAGCAGCTGGACTGATCGGATACTGCCGAGACGTTCCCATTACAAACCCTTTTTACACACGCTTGTATCCGTTCAAGCCCAAACCTGCTTCTCTTGGGCCTGTAACTTCTGGGAGGGGGGGGGAAGGGAAGGGAAAACAGGAAACTGACCCCCCCAAGACACAGAGGGTCGGTTCCTTTTAACCAAGGCCCAGAACCGGCACAGGGAGAAATGGGTTAGGAGGCGCCGATTTGAATCCTGTTCGGTGTTTTGTTGCGGGCGATAGTTTAACCTGGTGTGCAAACGCGGGGGCCATTGGGTCGATGTTAAACCTAAGGTTTGTTGCAGAGCGAGCGAGTGTATGTATTCACACGCCGGGCTGCCTTTGGGGTTGCGGGAACCCAGGCCATTTTGGTCATGGATGTCCGAGATATTTTATTTTTTATTTATTTATTTGATTTGCCAATTGTTTACAAGATAATAAGTATAAGTGTATACATAGTTGTGAATACATGAAATGGGTACGTATAAGAAAAATAAAAGAAGAATAAGAGAAACAATAGGACAGGGACGGTAGGCACGTTGGTGCGCTTATGCACGCCCCCTACAGACCTCTTAGGAAAGGGGTGAGGTCAATAGTAGACAGTCTAAGGTTAAAGTTTTTGGGGTTTGGGGAAGAAACCACAGAGTCAGGTAGAGTATTCCAGACATTGACCACTCTATTGCTGAAGTCGTATTTCCTGCAATCAAGTTTGGTGCGGTTAACTTTGAGTTTGTATCTATTGTGTGCTCTTGTGTTGTTATGGTTGAAGCTGAAGTATTCCCAGGAAAGGAGATCCCGAAGTACACCTGTCTTGTGAACGCGGTTCTTTTTTTTAAAAAAAAAGCAAGCGTGTTCAGTTCCACGGACCTCCTTCCTTTCTCCTACAAGACCGCGTCGCCTCGCCCTTTTCCAAGCGCTCCCCAGCCCTGCAAATACCGGATCCCCGGTATTTCCCAGCCAATCGTTTAAGGCACGGATCTCCAACCTTGGCCACTTTAAGCCTGGAGGACTTCAACTCCCAGAAAGCCCCAGCCAGCTTTGCTGGCTGGGGCATTCTGGGAGTTGAAGTCCTCCAGGCTTAAAGTGGCCAAGGTTGGAGACCCCTGGTTTAAGGTCCCTTCCCTTTAGCGGGATAATCTTCCCTAAACTGTCTCAGGCAACCCGCCGGTCTTCGGGGAAGAAGATGAAAATCTGCCCCGGGGAACAACACGTGGTGGCGCTTCCCCGACTGGCTCAGGAGAAAGCGGATCGGATGCCGGCGGAGTCTTGGGAGCGGTCCTAGGGCCACAAAAGGTGCCGGCGAGCGAGTCGGGAGGGCAGAAGTTAAAAAGAAGGCGAAGGAAAGTTTGGCGGAGCGGTTAGAAATCCGGCGGCGGGATTCCTCGACGAACTCCAAGCCGGCGGCGGGATTCAAGCTTCGAACCACCCCGAATTCTTCCACGAGGAGAACAAGCAACAAACCAAAGAACCAGAACCTTTTCTTCCCTTTTGCATTCCTTTCTCTTCTTCCTTTTCTTGCTCTTTTTCCTTCTTCCCCCTTCCCTCACGCTAAATAAATAATAAACCTTCCATCTGTCCTCCCTTCCCCTTTAAACAACTGTAGGGTTGTTCTTAGTTGTTGTTGTTTTTAATTTAAATGTCCGCGATAATTTCCACTTTATTCCCAACGAATCCGCCTCCTTCATCACCCATGTATCTTGCAAAACTAAATCGATGCTTCTTAATTCGGCCTTTCCAGGAAGACGGATCTATGAAGTTTAACTCATTCGCAGCATGCACTTCGCTCAGCTTTTACTCTGAAGTAAAGCCTCACTGCGTTTCGTGAGATTTCCTGCCACGGTAATGTATCTAACCTGGACTTTTTTTTTTTTTACGTGTTAGTATTTTAGTCAGCAAAAATAGACGTGGATCTCAGGAAAGGCTTCTGGGATACAATATTTTAGCTCTCGGGGCTGGATTGCCAACTAAAAAACACCACATTTTTTTTAAATTGTGAGGCTCAGCGATTCCTGTATGGGAAGCTCCCAAATTGGAAGAAAAGCAGTATGAAAACAGATTTCTCCCCGGGCCAGATTAAATATTGATTAAAGTTTATTGGAGCCTGCTTTCCCTTTAACTGGATCCAAAACATGTTTTTGAGAAAGAGAATCTCGGTTTCTAAGCAAACTATTAAAAAGTGGGGCTAGTTTGGTTAAGTGGGGTGGTTAAAGATGTTGGCTTACCTGCCAGAGATCTTAAATGTTATAAGGTATTGAAGACTGGGTGTCTTTGGGCCAATCCTTGGGAAAAAAAGCAAGGAAAAACCACTTCCAAAAATGTTACCAGAAAATTGCAGGGACCTCTTCCTGTATTTTCCAGGATGAAAGCATAAGCAACAGCAAAAATGCCAGGAAGAGAAGGAGGTGGGTGGTTTGGGGATTTGATCTCAGTTTTTTAAATCCTGCAATTGTATGAAATCCATGATGACAGATATGTATCACTTACTGACACATGCACGCATGCTTCTCCAGAGTGGACTGGAAAGAAAAAAGAGAGAGAGAGAAATCTCTTGTGGGTTTTTCACTCTTTCTTTCCCTCCCCTATGAGTTGTAGCATTTGAGTGAGCTGGCAAAGGAATGCTTAGTGTGAAAGCAGTGACAGTTACTCTTTTATGAACCTGGTGGGCTTGAATCTTAGTTCCTTCTTTTTTGAGGTGCAAAATAAGAGGTTTCTGTCTGAATTCTTCTTGCTATTTTTTGTGGAGGATTTTTTAATCTGTTTTCAGAAATTCAATGCAACCTGCTGCCATGATCAATGTATATTGCTAAAAGCGAAAGGAATGGGAGGACAGAAGCCCTCCCCCTCCCCCCCCTCCTCACCTCCTCCTCCTCCCCTTCCCCCTCCTCCTCCTCCTCCTCCTCCTTCTTCTCCTCCTCCTCCTCCATGCTCTCTTGCCCCTAAAGGTCTCCCTGGGTGTATTTACATGCACCTCAAACCTTACTCCTTGCTTAACACAAACTAGGGTTGGGTTTACATAATATGCAATAATGAGACAAACTATATTCCACCTTAACACAACGACCAACGTTATGCCACCTGCTAAGGAAAAAAAAGAATCGCCCCCCACCTCCCCTAGCTACCAAACTCCAGTTTAGCCTCAGCTAACCTTGGTTAAGGTGTCCTCTGGGGTTTCTCCTTTTCCAAAGCTGGCAGGGCCAATGGCTCTGCATACTAATCCCATCAACAATACCATCAGGTTGGTTTTATCAATCAGGGACTGAAAGCCGAAACAACTGAGAGGGAACGTCTTTGCTAGGAAGACCTCCCACCTCCTCTACCACCAAAGTTTAAGAAAAGACAGGGTGGCTCCAGTTCTGATCAAACTCAGCCTGTAGGGTTGGGGATGATGGGGATTAGAATAAATCAACACTAGGAAGCCAAGGTTCTTCTCCCCTGCTTTAGTTACTAGCTAGAAGCTAGCAGAAGAGACTTTTACATTCTTTTATTATTCTGACTTATGACATGAGCTCTCTGGATGGCTAGTCTCCATTTCTAGCTTTCTTTTCCTTGCTCTCCACTTCTTTCATCATTTCTCTTTCCAGGGAGAGGAAGAGGAAGATAAAGTGATGGCACGAGGCCTTCTGTTGAGAGAGTTAGGAACAGTCGATCTGGAAGATCTTTCAACCAGTGTTGGCTGAAGGTAGCTCTGGTTCTACTTCTGGTTGCTGTGAATCAGGAATACCGCCTGACTTGAAAATCTCTAGCAACAAAGAGCAAGAAAATAAATAGACTTGGGCACCTGCGTATTTTTTACTGCAAAACTTCCACATACCTACCTCTCTGAAATTAGCAGTGAAGCAACTTTCCCATTCTATCTTTTATTGCTGACATGAACTAAATTTTGGCCATGCCATGTAATGTGTGTAAAAGAATTCTCCCCTCTTCCGGTTCTGGTGCCCCAAAGATTCTAGTCTACTTGGAGTTCTTATGTTCAAAGGCTGCGTTCTCACCATCAAGACTTAGTGGGACTTAGTTCTCACCAGCTAAGCAAGACTTAGTGGGAGCATTCATACAAGATGCTAAGTTTGATAAATGATAACCGTGCTTAGTTTTTTTTCTCCTGATTGAGCAAAGCTTACAAGTCAATGTACTCTAAGTTCAAAGTAAATCTAGAGAATAACTAGCACAACTCAGAAATAAGTAGCTCAAACATTTGTGAATACAGGAAAAAGGCATTTTGTTTACCAGTTAATAGTTCTTAGGTTTTTAGCAACAAAAGAGAAGGGGAAAAATTCTTGCAGCATAACTGATGTCTCTCTTGATCTATCAACACGCAAAATTTCTCTGTACTAAAATGCCCTATTTATTTTGCTATCGTGCTTTGAAGTGAATTGTGCAAAAGGCTATTTTGAATTCTGCACGTATGACCATAATTGAGCCTCAAATTTCTGTTGCTAAATGAGACATTTGTTAAGTGAGTTTTGCCCCATTTTATGACCTTTCATGCCACATTTGTTAAGTTAATGGATTTTAGGCTCTTAGCAACAAAAGAGGGAAACATTCTTGCAGGATAGTTGATGTCTGCCTGGATCTGTCAAAACCCCGAATTTCCAAATTGGTCTCTAAATCAGCTCTGAAACTTAGTGCAATGGTTAGATTGGCATGGGCAATCAGAGGCCCTGCTACCCAACTGTTTTCTCACAGCTTCTAAAGCTTTCTCCAGCTGCCATTACCCCCAAACTGATGTTGTGATTTCCTGCCTCTTTGAGGTGGGGAACACACACCCCGAACGTGCCTTGCAAACCTTTACACAGCAACATTTGTAAAACCAAAAGCAAAAACAAACTTCCCCTCCCACAAAACAAGCCATTGAAAAAAAAGAAAGAAATGGTGGCTTTTTTCTCACATTGCCTTCTCATTCTGCCCACTGTGGCTCTTGGGCACCCACAAATGGCAAGTGCAACCCTCAGTCACCATATGAGGTGCTCAGTGGTTGTGAGAGGCTTAAGAGAGATCAGGGAAGATTTAAAATAATCCTGTTTCTGGCTAACTGGTTTATTTCATCCATGCTTCATGTTCTCTTGGTTGGTTGATTGGTGAGTTGGTTGGTGAGTTGGTAGGGAAGGGAGGGAGGGAGGGAGAAAGGGACAAAAGAAGGAAGGGAGAGGGAGGCAGGAAGGAAGGAAGGAAGAGAGAGGGGGAGGCAAAAAAAGAAGGAAGGAAGGGGGAAGGAGGGAGAAAAGGAGGAAGGAAGAAGGGGGGGGGGGGTGGAAGGAGAAAAGGAAGGGAGGAAGGAGGAGGAAGGGAAGGGGGAAGCTCTAATGCAACAAAGAGGCCACCGAGGAAATGCTCTGCAGTGGGGATCTAAGGCCCTTTTCAAATGCCACAGGGCTGTTGCAATCAGTCCTGCCCTATATTTGTGAACACTGTCATTTAAAGAAGTTACCCCTGCAAGACTTCAGTTACACCTTTGGGGAGGTTAGTAGAAGTCAAAATAGTTTACAAGCAGATCTCTTTGCCTAAGTCTGTAGGGTTCTTTGTACTAAAACGCCCTATTTTGCTATCAGGATTTGAAGAAAACTAAGCAGGAGTTTATTCTGGGATATACTATTAGTCCTTGCCTTATGGTCACAATTGAGCCCCAAATTTCCATTGCTGAGTGAGACACTTGTCCCATTTTACAACCTCTCTTATCACATTTGTTATGCGATTCTCTGCAGCTGTGAAGTTAATAACCCGGTTGTAACCTGGCTTCCCCATTGACTTTGCTTGTCAGAAGGTTGCAAAAGGCCTTAATGCCACAGAACACTGCAACCGTCATAAATGTGAGCCAGTTGCCAAGCATCTGAATTTTGATCATGTGATCATGTGACCATGGGGGGGGGGGTTGATGCAGCAGTTGTGTGAAAATCGGTCATAAGCCACTTTCGTCAGTGCTGTTGTAACATCACACAGTCGCTTAAACTAACTGTTGTAAGTCGAGCACTACCTGTTTACAGGATTCAATCAGAATTTTTTAAATTGTGTTCTGAGAACTTGATGGGGTTCTTGGAGAAATGACAGGCAAAAAAACAACAGTAATACAGGCAGGTTTTTTTTTTAATCACTAGAGCTTTGCCTATTGATGCTGGCCTCCAAGTTTTTTTGAAAGTTAATAAGGTTTGACAGTCTGCAAAAATGTATAAACCTAAAGTTGTTCACCCAATTTGATCCTAGGTGACATTTTCCCACTGGCCACTAGTTGGTGCTTTAACCACATTCTTCACTGCCCTTCCTTCTTTAAGCGTTTCTTTCCAAGTTTCAAATCAAAACCTCACTGTCAGCAGAGGTTTCCAGAACCCACAGCCAGTTTTACCTCCCACCAAGTATACAGTGAAAAAGCCTTAATTTGGCACCTCTATCCCCATTTTTTTAAAATTTAATCTGGCATAAAGGAAAGGGAAGGGAAGGGAAAAAAAGAAAAGGGAAGGGAAGATATAAATAGATGAGGAAGGGGTAAAAAGGGGGAAAGGAAAGAAAAGGGGAAGGAGAGGAGAAGGAGGAGGTGAAGGAGAGCATTCCATTAAATGTTGGTTTACTGCAGTGACACTTGTAAATCAGGAAAGGGTGAACTGAAATCTCTTTTTGACAGTATTCCGTGGCTCTGTGCAACCTGGCTCGATGCAAATATAGGAGCTGCATTCAAACAACATAATAAATTTGCTTATTTTTAACCAGGATTAATACTAAATGTGTTGTGTGAGCCCAGCACGTTTAGCTTCTTCATGGATCAAGGTAATGTACAATGTTTACTTAGTGGATTAGTTCAGTAATTAATCTGTGTTGTATGAATCAACCATCCCCTGTTTGGAGCCTCCAAATTCACATTAACAAAATTTACTTCCAATTTTTGGCAAAACTGGCCCGTGGAGAACCATTGCTTTGTTTAAATGGCCACAGCAGCTGCTAAACAACCATGATGGCCACTCAACAACCCTGCAAAAAATGTAAAAATTCAGTGACCGGATTTATGACCATTATGACTTAGGACCCTGATGGCCAACTCCATTATGGTTGTAAGTTGAGGACTCCTGAATAAAATGGATTGGGGCCCACAATACGAGAAAGGAGTCCACCATTTGCCTTGAGACGACTTCTGCACCCAGATCACAGCTTCCATCAAGAGCAACTATGAACCAATGGCCTTTAAAACTAGCATTAACTTTGGGTCTATTGTGTGTTAAATTTGTTGTACCTTCACCTGACACCTTTCCACTCCAACCCCGGCCATGCTTGAGAGCTTGGTTTCTGGATATAAATTCTCAAGATAAATGCCCACATTTAGGTAATAAAACACTTGTACATTTGTGAACAATGCACCCAGAAGTTGAGCCCGGAAGGCAATTAACCAACCATTGTAATTTATAACCTCCCTCCATCTGTAAAAGCCAGAATGCTACTAATTTTAACACTCACTTCAGTCTTGGTCTTAAGGCACGTACCTCTAAACTGCAGTGAGAAAGTGTTATTGGCTCTGGAGAACACCACCACAATGAAATATGATTTGGAACTGTGCTGGGCTTCTGAACCTGAGTCCCATTTTGCAATGCAACTCAGCCCCTCCTGTTGTATTCAGAATAGGAATTTGGCCAATAAAAGGGTTGTCATGCTCCTTTCACTTTCTGGCAATTTCCGAAATGTCATGCAGTCAGCATGTCCATGATGGCGTGGATAGATTAAGCGCTTGATTATGATAAATAGATTATTAAAAATATGTGGGTATGTTTGCTTGTACTAAAAAAAGTGTTCTTTTTTCTGCCCAGAGATTGTGCCCACTCCACTGATGCTAAAAAAAAAAAAAGATTAAAAATCAGGAACAGACCTGCTTTTCTTTATTATTAATTTCCATGCTATTTTGACACGAAACACATTGTTATCTGAGCTGTTCTCTGAGAAATCATATACAAGTAGACACTCAATAAAATGCTATAGTTTGTAATGTGCAGGTTCTGTGTCCTGATCATTCACTCGAGCTCATCTCCAGGATATTCCATTGTAATTCAACCAAGCATTTAGGAATCATTCCCCCAAAAGTAAACAGGGCCAGAACAGAGAAGAGCAGACTCCAGAAGATAGCTTCAAGATGCAGAAGGATCTTCACATAATTGAACACTGGGCCCTAGCAAACCAAATGAAATTCAATGTAGAGAAAAATAAGGTTTTACATTTAGACAACAAAAGCCAAAGGCACAGGTCAGGTATAGAACAGGTGGTACCTGGCTCAATAGCCCTGATCACAAGAGGTATCTTGGAGTCCTAGTGGACAATCATTCAAACATGAGCCAGCAGTGTGCCAAAAAACATGAGCCAGCAGTGTGTCAAAAAAGCCAATGCAGTCCTAGGCTGCCTTAACAGAGGGATGGAATCAAGATCATGTGAAGTATTAATATCCATTTATAATGCCTTAGTAAGGCCACATTTGGAATACTGCATCCAGATTTGGTTGCCACATTGTAAAAAAAAAAAAAGATGTTGAGACTCTAGAAAAAGTGCAGGGAAGAGCATCAACGATGATTAAGGGACTGGAGGCTAAAACATACAAAGAATAGTTGCAGGAATTGGGTTTGCCTAGTTTAACCAAAAGGACAAGGGTACAAAACGCTATGGTAGTAGTCTAAGGGGCTACTAATATCTAAGGGGCTACCACAAGGAAGAGGGGGTCAACCTCTATTCAACCTGAATAGTCAAGATCTTGTTGATGATCCAAGCTCTGTAAAGGACCTTGGAATACTCACCTCTAATGATCTAAGTGCTAGAGCCCACTGCAACTACATAGCCAAAAAGGCATTAAGAGTTGTTAACCTAATCCTACGTAGCTTTTTCTCTGGTAATATCACACTACTAACTAGAGCATACAAAACATTTGCTAGACCAATACTCAAATACAGCTCATCAGTCTGGAACCCACATTACGTATCTGATATTAGCACAATTGAGAAATATTTCACAATTCCAGAAATATTTCACAAGAAGAGTTCTCCACTCCTCTACTCGTTGTAGAATACCTTATGCCACCAGACTTGAAATTCTAGAACTAGAAAACCTTGAATTACACCGTTTTCGGTCTGATTTAAGCATGGTATACAAAATCATACATTGCAATGTCCTACCTGTCAATGAATACTTCAGCTTCAACCATAACAACACAAGAGCACACAATAGATACAAACTCAAGGTTAACCGCACCAAACTTGATTGCAGGAAATACGACTTCAGCAACAGAGTGGTCAATGTCTGGAATACTCTACCCGACTGTAGTTTCTTCCCCAAACCCCAAAAACTTTAACCTTAGACTGTCTACTATTGACCTCACCCCTTTCCTAAGAGGTCTGTAGGGGGCGTGCATAAGCGCACCAACGCGCCTACCGTCCCTGTCCTATTGTTTCTTTTATTTTTCTTATATGTACCCATTTCATGTATTCATAACTATGTATACACTTATACTTATTATCTTGTAAACAATTGACGAATCAAATAAATAAAAAACAAAAAAACCCTATTCTCCAAAATGCCAGAAGGCAGAGCAAGAAGCAACGGAGGGAAACTAATCAGGGAGAGAACCAGCCTAGAACTAAGGAGGAATTTCCTAACAGAACAATTACATCAGTGGAATGACTTGCCTCCAGAAATCATCACTGCAAGTTTTAAAGAAGAAATTGGACAGCCATTTTTCTGAAATGGTACAGGGTTTCCTGCTAGGGGGTGAGACTACAAGATCTCCAAAGTCCCTTGCAACTGTTATTCTGTTAAACAAACCTGGCTTAACTATCGCGGTGGGTAATTGGCACAAAAAAACCTAAATTTAATTTCCTATGATTTACTGAAACAAATAAGTTAGTAAGTGTATGCCCCACTTATTTAACTATGTCCCCCTTTCTGCACAGCCTACGGTCTTAGAGTCTTTTTCTAAAAAAAAAAGTGAATTTGTTTTGAAAGGAAAACAAAAACAAAACAGGAAAGAAAAAATTGTAGAAATTACCAAAAACCGATATGACATGCAAAACTTTGAAGAATAATATAAGATTAAAAGAAATACAAACTATTTCTCTGAAAAAAGCATGTCACTCTTATCGTTATATGTCAACACGGACATATTGCGACCAACCTGAATACAAAGATAGTTGTGAATAGTTTCAGAATAGTGTGTTGGTGTTGTGAATAGTTTCACAACCATTTACACTTCAGCACTTCCAAAACTGTTAATATTTAACTGTTACTAGTCAGGTTTTAGACTAGCTAAGAGAAGTATGTAATAAGAAAATAAACGATAATAGTTAAATAGCTTAGAAACTTTACTTTAAGAGAGCCCAAACTTTAGACGTGGCTAGAAACCATATGTAGAATTTTATTCTATAAATGGATTCTGGGTCAAGACCCTAAGGATGGTTATGCATAAACTTAAAAGAAGTGAAAGTGATTTAGAAATATATTCCCAAAATACAATTTATCATGAGGATTCACCCGATTTAAAGTTAAATCTCTCTCTCCCCCTCCCCTCCTCTCCTTCCCTCCCTCCCTCTTTCTCACTCCCATCTCTCTCTCCCTTCCTCCCTCCTCTCTCTCCCCTCTCTTTCTCCCTCCCTGCTCTCTCTCTCCCCCTCCTCCCTCCCCTCCCTCCCTCTCACCCCTCTCTCTGCCAGAACATCATTCTATCAGCTTCCCACTCCTTGAGAGTCCTGGTAATGCAGAAATAAACCACAGGTAATCTTCAACTTACCACCACAATTGGAACCAGAATTTCCATTGTCAAGCAAGGCCATTAAGTGCCCAATTCTGCTAGCTCTTTTTTTTTGCTATGGTTATTAAGTGAATCACTGCAGTTGTTAAGCAAATCCAGCTGGCTTCCCCCATGGACTTGGTTGGAAGCCAGCTAGGAAGGTCGCAAATGGTGATCACATGACCCAAGGATGAGGCAACCGTCATAAATACACGCTGGTTTGCAAGCACCCAGATTTTGATCACATGGCCGTATGGGGATTCTGCAATGGTCATAAAGCGCAAAGGCTGGTGATAAAGTCACTTTTCCTAGTGCCCATTGCACAGTTGCTAAACAAATGGCTGTAAATCAAGAACAACCTTGTAACGAATCTAAAAAGTTGTGTGTCCTGGTTTTGGAAGAACTGAAGGCCTTGGCCATCGGGCACCGATTTGGCAATCACCCAGATCGTTTCACTGGCCTCCCTCCACTAGACCTCTTCTCGAGTGTCCAGACCCTTCTGTGGAGATTCTCTTCCCTTCCCAAGGCCTGAGGGGGCCCTGAATGCAACTCTTTATCTACTGCTGTAGTGCAGGGGTCTCCAACCTTGGACCACTTTAAGACTTGTGGACTTCAACTCCCAGAGTTCCTCAGCCGGCTTTCCATCAGTTTATTTGTGCAAGCCAATTTTCACTCACTGTGGTCACTCACTGACAGCCTGCTGAGGCATGCAGATCTTGTACACACACACACACACCCAGGCTTTCTGTATGGGTTTTCCAGGTAAGTGTGGCTGGAGAGGACAGACACACCACCCTGGTCAACAGCCAGGAAATAATCAGGGACACACAAAAATCAGTTTCAACCAAACACTGAGGCACCACAGGTTCTTTGCATTACAGATAGTCCTCAATTTATGGCTACCATTGGGGCTAGGATTTCTGTTGCTAAGCAAGATGGTTGTTAAGGGAGTCATGTCTAATTTTATCACATTTTCCCCGTGCTTGTTAAGTGAATCATGTGGTCATTAAGTGACTCTGGCTTCTCTCAATGACTTTGTTTGTCAGAAGCTGTCTGGGAAGGTTGCAAATGGTGATTCCATTACCCAGGATGCTGCAACCACCATAAATACACACCGATTGCCAATCACCTGAATTGTGGGTATGTATGTTGTGGTGGTTGTAAGTGCAAGGACAGGTTGTAAATCACAGGTCACTAAATGAATGGCTGCAAGCTGAGGATGACATGGACATGGAGACTCAGTGGTTTTAAAGCAACAACAGAACATCATTGGTTGCAACATTATATTTGCTCTTTCTGACACATACACATATACACACACTCATCTACATTTTAAGTCAGGGTTTCTAAACTTGGCAACTTTGAGACTTGCTGGACTTCAACCCCCAGAATTCCTCAGCCAGCAAAGTTGGCTGAGGAATTCTGGGAGTTGAAGTCCAGCAAGTCTCAAAGTTGCCAAGATTGGAAATCCCTGCTTTAAGTCTTGCTTCCATTCTCCATGCTGGTTGGGAAATTCTGGGAGTTGAAGTCCACAAGTCTTAAAGTGGCCAAGGTTGGAGACCCCTGCCATAGTGCATAAAAAACACCCTGGATCCCCTTTCCGCAGGAGAATTCCCTCCCTCTATCATGCAAAGACTTTAAAACATGTGGTTTTTATTGCAGGCAGGAATGAAAAATAGCATTCCATCACTGGCCACATCAAATGGAACAGCAATATTCGTCCACATTGGGGTGAAAGTTGCCTTGTTTCCTATTTGCACTCAGATTCTGATGTTCATTAACGGGAAAAAGAAGGAAAGAGACAAACAGTAGTTAGAGATCCTGAGAAGGTCTGAGAGACGGACTACCTTCTCTCTTCTCCAACAAGTTCCAGGACCCCCTACATCAGGGGTCTCCAACCTTGGCTACTTTAAGACTTGTGGACTTCAACTCCCAGAATTCCTTAGCCCGAGGAACTCTGGGAGTCGAAGTCCACAAGTCTTAAAGTGGCCAAGGTTGGAGACCTCTGCCCTACATAGTTCTTGCCTGGGTTTTTGTTTATTCTATTATCGTACTTCTGTTTGCATTTTTGGATCTTCGGCTTAGCACAGCTGAACCTCCCTTAGGACTGAAGGTTTGCTTGCAAGCAAATTCAGTGCAGACTCATGGCAAGCAAATTTGAGAGACTGAGCTAGCCGATGACAGATAGATAGATCACTAAATGAATCTGATTCTGTGAGCAACTCTATCTGCCTGCCTGCTTTGCCTGATTTTGGGTAAAAGTTGCTCTTTTTTATAAAAAAAAAAAATATCAATATTTACACGCATGGTGTGTTGTGAGTTAATTTTGTGAGTTTGCTTGCTAGCAAATTTTATGAGTTTGCTTGCAAGCAAATTTTATGTGACAGACTGAGCTAGCCAATGGCAGATAGATAGATCTCTGAATGAATCTGTGATTCTGTGAGCAACTCAATCTGCCTGCCTGATTTGCCTGATTTTGGGTAAGAGTTGCTCTTTTTTTATAAAAAAATTCAATATTTATATAAATATTTATAATATTTACATACAAGCCATGCCCACCCAGTCACATGACCACCAAGCCACACCCACAAATTAGGCCATGCCCACAGAACCAGTTAGTGGTTCCTGGGATTTAAAATTATGAGTTTGGTGGTTCCTGAGGTCCAAAAGGTTGGCGACTCCTGGCTTAGAGAGTGCTGTAAAACAGTGGTCCCCAACCTTTTTTATGCCGCGGCCCGGTACCGGCATCAGCTGGGCGCTGCCATCTTGTTTTGATGAAAAAGTGCTTCCGGTGAGCTTTTCCGGGTAGAAAGCTACTTTTTCATCAAAACAAGATGGCGGCGCCCAGCAAACCAGCGGCCCGGTAGGATTTGTTCCACGGACCGGTACCGGTCCGTGGACTGGTGGTTGGGGACCCCTGCTGTAAAACACTATGAAGCAATATATAATAAGTCTACTGCTAGTGCTATTGCTGTAAGTCCTATCAGCCCAATTGTCCAATAAGGGTTTTCCTTTTCTGACAGCACAGTATATTCCCCATCCCAAGTGGAGAGAAAGTTATACAAATGGCAGACTGAACAATATTTCCTTGAGTAAGTTTTACTTTTATGCTCAGAATCCCATTTTTAGAGAGTTTTAGAGAATTCTTTATTTGGTTGTTTTTGTTTAGTGTACTGATTTTAAGCAGGTTTGTATCATTGTTTTACAGGAAGTCCTTGTTGACTTACAGCCATTTGTTCAGGATTATCCAAACTAGGGACAGAAAAAAGTTACTTATGACAGGTCCTCACACTTATGACTGTCGCAGCATTCCTACACTTATGTGATCAAAATCTGGGCACTTGACTACCTGTAGTTATGATGGTTGTGGTGTCCCAGGTTATGTGACCATCACTGGCAACTTTTTCAGCTGGTTTCTAGCAAGCAAAATTAATGTGGGGAAGCTGGATTCATTTAATGACATGATTCACTGAACAATTGCAATGTTTTGCTTAACAACCATGGCAAAAAAGGTCATAAAATTGGGAGTGATTTATTTAACAACCGTCTTGCTTAGCAATGGAAACTCTGGTCACAGTTATGGACGTAAGTTTAGGACAACCCTTCCCCCCTTGGGATTGGCTTCTGTCCTTAAAGGAGGACTATAAATATTCTAAATGAATGAAATCAAAACAAAATCATAGCTACAACTTGGCTCTCTTTGGGTGCTGGCCTCACCATTGGAATGGAACGAGCAACAGGGCTTCAAGAGGAAATGAAATTCTAACTATTATCCCACGTTGGCTCTCCTGCTACAACTTGAAATATGCACAATAGAGTCATAAATAATGAGAACATAATCTGTCAAGTTGAGTTCAACTCCTGACAGGCCAAGCAGTTTACTTGGCACCAATACAGGAGTGGCTTGCTTGTTTGATTCCCCAGTTTTAGAGAAATTTAGCCCTGGAATTCCTCACTAGAATAGAATAGAATAGAATAGAATAGAATAGAATAGAATAGAATTATTTATTGTTATTTTAGATGTACATTAATCAGCATGCATTAAAATAGAATTTCATTGCATTCAGCTTTCAAAGGGTAACCATTATGCATACACACACATCCCACATATATACATGACACAGAAACATCAGTCTAGTTTGGATGTATACATATACATGGGGGGAAGAATCCTGTGACTTTACAAGACAGACGGCACAGGGAATAAAACTGCTACAGAATCTGGAAGTCCTGCTAGAAATACTTCGAAACCTCCTCTCAGAGGGGAGCAACAGAAACAGACAGTGAAGTGGTTGTGTGGGGTCTCTAACAATGCTTCGAGCTCTAAGCACAGAGCAGTTATAAGCAATATGCTAAATAACAGGAAGCGAGCTTCCTATGATCTTCTCGGCTGCCCTTACCACTCTCTGTATGGACTTTCTATATGAGGCACTGCTGTCACCAAACCAAACAGCGATGCAGTTTTTTAAAATGCATAGTAATCCTGTAAAAACAATAACCCTGGTTAGTCTTTTGGGAACAGCCTAACGCCATGATGGCGAACCTATAATGGCACACATGCCACAGGTGGCACACAGAGCCCTCTCTGTGGGGATGCAAGCTGTTGCCCCAGCTCAGCTCCACTGTGCATGCCTTCCACTGGCCAGCTGGTTTTCAGGTCTCTGCCGTGCATGCAGGTTGGGCACATCCATGGGAGACGCACATGCATACATGGGAGATGTGCACACATGCACAGGGGACGCGCATGCGTTGCATTTTGGGGATGCGCGCACACTTTGGGCACTTGGTGTCACTGGCCTAAGTTAATGAGAAGTGGACACTTAAGCCAGAGCCGAAGACACAACGTTGGCCTTCACTTACAGTCTTTGTTCCTTGATTCATGATTCAGACTTTGCTTCTAATTCTTTCCAACTCAGTGGAAGACAGAAAGAGAAGATAGAAAGGGGTTTGACAGTCTGTCAACTGAACCGGATGGGACCACATTTTATGGGGGTGACGTACTATCAGAAGAGGGTCTGAGTCTGAAAATGGGGTTGCTGCTCACTGCTCCTTTTTAACCCCAGGGGTGGGATTCTACGGGTTTGCAGCTATTTGCTAGAACCGGTTGTTAACATTCTAAGCAGTTCGGAGAACCGGTTGTTAGAAGAAATTACTGGCCTAATTCTGTAAGGAAGGCAGGAAGGAAACATTCTGGTGTTGCTTACAGAAACTGCCTCTCCGTTAACCCTTATTACATTCTTGGCAGGACTGGACTTCCTGTCTCAGGAATATCTCTGGAATTTTTTTTTCCTCCTTTGCTGAAAAAAGTGACTTATGACCATTTTTCACACTTGCCACTGTTGCAGCATCTCCACAGTCATGAGAGGCCAGGCGAGGAGATGCGTGACTCAATGTGAGTGATATTGAGTTGGCCATGCCCAGCCAGTCACATGACCACGAAACCATGCCCACCAACTAAGCCATGCCCACAGAACCAGTTGTTAAAAAATTTGAATCCCACCCCTGTTTAACCCCCTGTTTAACTCACAGGGAAGAGGATGCAGCCCACCTTGGGTTTCCTACTGCACCAAGACTGTCTGTTGGGAAGGAGCTCAAGACAGGCAAGTGGGCAGCTGTCAACAGGTAATCTAAGCCCCACCCACACCAAAAGGGGGCAGGGTTTCAATCACCTGATTGTGGCCATCGTCTTGACTTCTTTTGACCCCCACAGACCTTCCTCCTGTGTATGCATGCAGTCCAACACATGGGTGCAGCACAAGAGGGAGGCAGGAACACATTACCTTACATTACTCAGAAGAAACACAGATGCTTATTATGGCCATTGCTGACAAAGGCATTGGGGCCCTGCACCGAAGCAACCTTTATTCAGGCATGTTAATTTGTATAATTTGTCAACCTGCCTTTGTAACCGAACTGGTCATGGGATGTTTCTATTTGCTGTCTTCAGTGCTGGCTGTGTTCATTGTGTAGCATTAAGGTTTCAAATGATTTGTTATTTATATTGTACGCTGTCCTGACATTTCCCATTATTCATGATGTATTACTGATGTGTTTCCTGCTATAAGAATCATAGGCAACCGTACTACCCATTTTTTATAGCAGGCAAAAGGTGCAAAAGGGAAGATTCAGAAGTGCAGCCACCCCCTTCTCTTACACACGCCTCTTTCCCTGGAGTTGTGCAATTGTAGCCACATAATCCTGGGGGAAAGTGAGGCTGCTTTGAAGAGTTAGACAGCTTCTGCATTTATGCCCCAATGACGTGTGAATAGGGAATTTAGCTTAGTTTCGTTTACTTTTATTGTCATTGCACCTCGTACAACGAAATCAAACACCATCTTCAGTGTACATCATGACCGTGACCATGAAAATAAACACAAACACACATCCTTCACCCTCCACACATTGAACCGGAAACCCCCGACACTGCACCAATACTGCACTATACAGCAGAATTCTAAAGAGTTACTGCCCTGGGATAGAAGCTGTTTTCAGCCTATTTGTCCTTGCTTTTATTATATCCTGTACCGTCTGCCAGATGGTAATAGTTCAAATAAAGGGTGCCCAGGATGAGATGGATCTTTGAGAATGTTTTGAACTTTCTTAAGGCAGCAGGAGCTCTAAAGCTCTTCCAAAGAGGGGAGAGGGCAACCCATGATCCTCTGGGCAATGACGTTAACCCTCTGGAGTGCTTTCCTATCTGCCACTGTGCAATTGGCAAACCATACAGAGGTGCAGCAAGTTAAAATGCTCTCTATGGTGCAGCGGTAGAAGCAGGGCTGGGATTCTACTGGTTCGGACAGGTTCTATAGAACTGGTTGTTATGATTCTGCGCAGTTCAGAGAACCGGCAAATCATGCCCCTGGCTGGCCCCACCCCTCTTCACCCACCCCTCCTCTCCCTGCCCAATCAGTCCTTATCGGGCACATGCCCGACATCGCTGACTGCATTCTCCCTTGCCCAGTCACTCCTTAAGGTATTTCTTTTCTTTTTTTCCCTCCCAACGATCAGCTGTTCCGATGATCAGCTGGTCTGGGATCCCCCTTGCTGTCTTACTGCTTCGCCCAGGAAGCGCTCATGGCCAAACCCACCTAGCTATGCCACCTAGCCACGCCCACATAACTAGTTATTAAAAAATTTGAATCCCACCCCTGGGTAGAAGGTCACCAGCAGTTTTTCATTCAGTTGTTGTTTCCTGAGAAATCTCAGGTAGTATAATCTCTTCTGGGCCCTCTTGACCAGGGCTGTAGTGTGAGCACCCCCAGGTCAGGTCCTCTTTTAGGGTAACAATTCAATCAAAGAGAAGCAGTGTACGTATAGTCCTCGACTTATGACTGTTCATTCAGTGGCCATTTGAAGTTACGACGGCACTGAAAAAAGTGACTTATGACTGTTCCCTTATGACCCTCATGGTGTTCCTGAGGTCACCTGATTGCGATTCAGACACCTGGCAACCGATAAGTTATTTATAACAGTTGCAAGCTTCCCGGGAGGCTTCTAATAGGCTATATCAATGGGGAAGCTGGCAAGAAGTTGCAAGTCATGGTCACGTGATGTCTCACTCAGCAACAACTGCAGAAAAAGCCATAAACCTGGGTGCAATCCTGTGATGCCTCATGTAATGAACATCCCTCTTAACAACACATTTTCTGGTATCCACTGGGGCTCACCGGTTGTCAATGGTTTGCTGTAACGAAATGTCTGCCATGAAGTGTAGAATGACATGGCATCTCCCTGGCATTGCCGCCAGGTCTGGGCAAAGCGTTTAAAGGAGTCCCTCAAAATACAAAACAATGAGCTGTCGGATCTCTGAAAGGTTCACCGTGGATGATTTGAAGAGTTTCACAGTTTTCCTGTTGTGGCCTGTCGGCCACCGGCCCCTCCAGCAGCTGAATCAGAGGAGGAGGAGGAGGCATGGGAGTCAAGGTCAGCATCAGATCAACCTGAGAGCTCCGAGGGAGAAAGAGAGAGAGAGGGAGAGAGAGGGAGAGAGAGAGAGAGAGAGAGAGAGAGAGAGAGCCTGGGCCATCAGTCAGCCCTCAGATGGAGAATCAACAGCCCCCAGGTGTGGAGGTGGCTGATGTGGAAGAGGAAGAACAGCTGGGTCCAGGGCCTGATGCGCAGCTGTGCAGAAGGCAAAGGAGAGGAGAGGAGAGCAGTGGAAATCTATGGGCTGGTCCTTGGGAAGGAAAAGCCATCACTGCTAGTGAGGCTCCACCCTAACTCTGGGGGTAAAAGGCAGCAGGCAGAGCCGAATAGGTGTGGCAGACAACTATTCATCTTCTGGCCGAATGGACTTGTTAGCCTGTGAGAGAAACCTTTTGCTGGGGGCTGCCGGTGTTGCTAATACAGGAATCTTTGAGTTAACTTCAGAGGGTTTGTTGTGTTTGGGGAGCTGGGTCAGAACATTTCTGCACATGTGTATTCATGCACCACTTTTGCTGTAACGTCTGATCAAATGGCTGTGCATCCATGTGCATGCGAGAATAACCTGGGACGCCCTTGACATCCATATCTTGGCTTTCAGCTGCCTCTGAGCCAAGGAAGGTCCTTTGATCACATCCACAATCTTTGCTCGGTGTTCATAATTCTTACCATGCACATCACCTGAGGTCTACCTGTTACAAAACAGCGGCTTGATTTGCACTTTGTGACTCTAGAAAAATAGACTGGCTGTAGATTGCAAGGAGATTCTTTATTTATTAAATTTCTGTCCCACTTTTATAAGTAACTCAAAGCGGAAAACACACATAATATCCTTCCGCCTCCTATTTTCCCTACAGCAACAACTCTGTGAGGTGGATTGGACTGAAATTGAATGACTGGCCCAAGATCATCCAGTTGCCTTTCATGCCTAAGGTGGGTCTAGAACTCACAGTCTCCTGGTGATAGGCCCAAAGCCACCCAGCCAGCTTTCATGCTTAAGGTAGGACTAGAACTCGCCGTATCCTGGTTTCTAGGCGAGCACTTTCCCCACTAGATGAAGCCAAACTGGGATGGGCTAAAAGGGGCCTTTCTTTTCCTAAATTTGCATCACCTAATATGTAGGTATAAACCTAGCCTTGAGCCTTGAGCTATTGTGCCATGATTTAAGGAGAAATACTCTCCATCTCACCCTAGTGGGGAAGGCTGTGGCCACGTATGCAGGTCGCCTGGTCGCTCGGCTGCTGTCCAGGTGCTGATTGCTGATAACCATTTCAGGAACACAGCAGCCTGTTCTGTTTAAACTTGGGTCTGGAAAGGCATGCAAATAGACATTTGTCTCTTGTGACACACAATAGCAGCTACACTGCTCCGGCTGACATACATTATGGCAGTTTTTTCAGGAGCTGCACGGAGGAACATGCAGAATGATTTTTTTTGGGGGGGAACGACCTTCTCTTCTTTTGCAATGCATCATGAAACAGGGCATCTGCAGTGAAGAGGGGCAAGGAGGGGCAAATCTTGCTATGCCCACGGTAACCCTCCTTTATATGTCTAGGTTATGATACTTACAAAAACATTAACAAGAACACTACAACAATAAGTTTTTATTAGATTGCTGTACACTGCCCAGAGTCACTTTTAGGTATAGATAGATAGATAGATAGATAGATAGATAGATAGATAGATAGATAGATAGATAGATAGATAGATAGATAGATAGATAGATAGATAGATAGATAGATAGATAGATGATAGATAGATGATAGATAGATAGATATAGATAGATAGATAGATAGATAGATAGATAGATAGGTAGATAGACAGATAGATACAAATAAGTAGGTAGGTAGGTAGGGAGGTAGGTGGATAGATAGATAGATAGATAGATAGATAGATAGATAGATAGATAGATAGATTTCTTGTGTGTCCAATCACACTTGGCCAATAAAGTATTCTGTTCTATTCTATTCTAGATAGGCGAGATAAAAAGTGATGGAGAAACAGACAAACAGATCTATTATCTGTCTAATTGATAAACATAAGCTAAACCAGGTATCCTGCTGGCTGGGGAATTGTGGGAACTGAAATCCAAACACCTCACAGTCGCCAAGTTTAAAAAACACTGAGCTAGACCAAATCCTATGGAGCTTAAAAGTGTTCTCTTACACACACAAAAATCCAGCTACCCAATCATCGTGGATAGACTACAGGAAATCCAATGGACATTATAGCTTGTGGTCAAGGAAATAATGATGCAACACATCCAACAGAGTGCCAGTCAGGGGTAGATGAACAAAGCTGAAAACTCAGCAGTCATCCAGAGGAGAAAGGACTTATTCTATGAGTCAATCTCTCTCTTCCCCCCTCCGTTTTCTTATTTTCTTAATATGGAACAGCAAAGAAACAACCATCGGGATGCATTTTGCACCTTCATCTCTTTGGATGTGGGGAGGGTGGATGGTGGTGAATTCTGTTCAAATAGAAGCTGAATTGGATTTGGAAGGTGGTGGAGGAAGGAAATTCTCCCAAGAATGAAGTCATCCTTCATGGGGGGGAGGAGATCATTTAAAGGGGTTGCTGACCTCTTTGTATCAGTCTGGTGGTTTGACTCGTTAGTCTTGGCTTTCAATTAACCTTTGATCGGCAGGAGGGGATGTTGCTAACTAAGTAGGAGACACCATCAGGCTGAAAGCCTTCAGAGACCCCTGTCAATTTGGATAGTCTTGACCTCCAAGAAGAGATAACCTCCATCAGATACTGAGTATCTGTTATTCAGGGATATAGATGAACTCTCAGTTTTATGGGGACCCTGTTGAGGTAGTCTAAGATGTCCAACCTTGGTCACTTTAAGACTTGTGGACTTCAGCTCCCAGAATTCCCCAGCTAAAATTGTTGGCAGGGGAATTCTGGGAGTTGAAGTCCCTAAATCTTAAAGATTGCCAAGGTCGGACACCCCTGATTTAAGCACATCGAACGTTTTTACACCCAGAGGTAAAAAGTTCATGTGGCAGCATTGATATGTTTTTTTTTAATAATAATTTTTACTAAAGTTTTAAAATACAAAGATCAAAACTTAATACAAGCTAAGATAACCATGAAAAAGAAAAAAAAAATCAGAGAAAAAAAGAGGGAAAGGGAAAATATATAGAAAAAAGATACCAAGAAAGGACCTTCCCCTTTATCAAGACAAATACAAACAATTTTAGTCATCGGGGTCTCTGTTTATGGGAGGTTGTTACTATTCTGATGGGTGTGGGTGTGCTAATTTGTGTCAGAGATAAAAGAGACATGAAGAGATTTCACTCAACAGCACTGTTGCTGTCATGATAGAATCTACCTCAGTGAAAAAGTCCCAACAGAAATCCATACAAATTCCTTCCATATCCTTCAGCAGATCTGAAAATGAACCTACAGGTAGTCCTCAACTTACGACCTAAATGGGAACCAGAATTTCCACGGCTAAGCAAGGTTGTTGTTAAGTCCGCTGTGCACAGGGTGGGATTCAAAAATCCCAGCAACTGGTTCGCTGTTCGGTTGCTGGGCGGGTGTGACCATGGTGGATGTGGCCTACCGCAACTTCCGAGAGGGCCGTTTTTCACCTTCGCAAGGGTCCGGAAGCGTCCCCTGGGCCTCTGGGAGGGTAAAAACCGCCTCCCCCAGGCTCTGGAGGCCCTCCGGAAGCTGGAGACAGGCCCGTTTCCAGATTCCCGGAAAGCCCAGTTTTCCCCCTCCCAGAACCTCCGCACAGATCCTGCGCTTACCTGCAACAAAAATGGGCCACCTGGAGACTCCTCGGAGGGGGTGGGATGAGCGGGGGCCAGCTGGTCAGTTGAAATACCGGTTCAGCGAACCAGATGAAAACTCAACATCCGGTTTGCCCGAAACAGTCCGAATCGGTAGAATCCCATCCCTGGTTGTGCACGATTTTATGATCTTTTTTTTTTTTTTTGCCATGGATGTTAAGTAGGTCATTACAATTGTTAAGTGAACTTGGCTTCTCCGTTGACTTTGCCTGTGGGAAGCCAGCTGGGAAGGTCAGAAATGAGGATCATAGGACCCTGGGATGCCGCAACAGTTGTAAATACATGCCAGTTGCCCAGTGCCTGAATTTTGATCACATGGCCATAGGGATCCTGCAACAATTGTAAGTGTGAGGACCAATTGCAAGTCATTTTTTTTCAGGACTGATGTAACTTTGAACAAGTTGCTAAAGGAATGGTTGTAAGCTGTGGTGGGATTCAAATATTTTTGCCACTGGTTCAGTGGGTGTCAGTGGTGGAATTCAAATATTTTTACTTCAGGTTCTGTGGGCGTGGCTTGGTGGGCATGGCAGAGGAAGAATATTGAAAAAACCCCATTCTCTCCTCACTCCAGGGGGAAGATTACTGCAAAATCCTCCCTCCTTACCCCAATAACCTGCTTTCCAGCTCCATTCTCCTGGGCAGGGCAACAAAAGAAGACCCAGCTGATCAGCTGGGACTCAAGAGGCAGAGAAGAGATGGGAGTGGGGCCAGTCAGAGGTGGTATTCCAAACTACTCAAAATTTCCACTACCGGTTCTCCAAACTACTCAAAATTTCCGCTACCGGTTCTCCAGAACTGGTCAGAACCTGCTGAATACCACCTCTGGTGGGCATGGCTTGGTGGGTGTGCTTTGCGCACGTGCTCACCCTTTGCATGTGTGCGCGTGCCAAACGTGCACTTTGCACAGGCCCAGAGGCGTTCTAACTCACCTCCTGCAAGCCTGCACAATCCCAGTCGTTTAAGCAGCTACCACGCAGCACTCTTCTGTGCCACATAAAACAACTGCGCTTCAAATTCAGAGGATAAAAGTGAATATTGGAGCCCCGGTGGGTGGGTGGGCCCAACAGCAGAGTGGTGGAGAGAACCGGTTCGGTCTTTGCTGCTCATCACTGCCACCGGCTCTGCTGAACCGGGCCGAACTGGTAGAATACCACCACTGGTTGTAAGTCAAGGACTAACCTGTATTCTTCTCCTGCTATGGATTTGGGAGAAGTACAGAAGTATCTGCAATGTATATTAATTTCAATATTCTAAAATATTGCTTTAAAATCTTCCAAAAGCTAATGAAAAAAATGTCATAGCATGTCAACTTTGAAATACACACAGTTACACGTCAGCTTTCAAAAGTTGCCAGATATGAGAATGATTGCACCTATAGATGTCAAACTGCCTAGCACTGGGCAGTACTCAACGCTTAAAAACAACCTTCAATATTCAAATGACATTAACAATCCAATATTCCAGTGGTCAAAAACACCCATATCAAATACTGAGATGAAACAGCAAGTTGACAAATATAGATTTTTTTCAAATGCATATGTTTTTGAGAATGGATGCAGAGCCTCAGAACTGTCAGAGAAATTTGGAGGGTAAATTCATATTACCACTGGTTTTACAACCAATACTCCACGGGAATTTGTGCGGAAACTACCCTGTAACCACATGACAAAGTGTTCAGATGTGAAAGTAGGCAGATGGACACCACATGTTCACAGGATCCCCCCTTTTTCATCTTGAATTATTGGGACCATAAAGAGCAAATATATATATATATATACGAGAGCAAACGGGAAATCTTCATGCGTGAAGATCCCTGTCAATCTGGGCTGCCAATCTCCAAACACGTCACATGAAGGGACTCCAAATTATTGACTGGACAGTTAAGAAAGTGAAGGAAATTATCAATCTCCTTCTTGGTTTGCCTTTGACAAGTTTCCATCTTTTACTTCTTCTCCTGCCCTCAAGTTTTGCAGAATAAGAAGAAGAAACAGCTTCCCCCTCATCTTGTCCAATTAGTCTTGGAAATCAAGGATGAACAGTAGGAATCCCTTCCCTTTTAACTGCTACAGATCACAACTAGCAACAGTTCCATTAAAAAAAAATTCCTTCCAATTCTGGTACTGATATCTTTTAGGAAACTGCCAACCTTGCCAAGATTTTATAGCAGTAAAATGAACCTCCCCATCCCAGCCCCAAATATTGGTACAAGACTGAATCTTTAGCAGGTTACCTTTTTTAAAAAGTGTATTCTCCACCCAGGTTTGAAATTATTTTTACCCTTCTGCAGCTCGCTGCAGGTTTATTCAGAAGTTTCGGCCATGTACAATATTAGACATTCTGATTTCAGAAGCTTTCGTTTCAGATGCACAAATAATAGGCACTCGAGGTTTTTCCAAACCACCAATTCAGGTGGGGAAAATTGCAACTGCTTCTACCCCCTAATTTGCATCTGAAGATCAACCACTTTGATTCAACCTGCATAGAGGGCAAAAGAATCACTCAGCACAGGCAAATAAATCTTCATTCAAAATTTCCTAGCTGATTAGTGCAAGTCTCCACTAACACGCAAAGTTTTATTTCTGACTCAGATTAAGAAGAAAATGTTTAAGGTCGATGCATGTAAAAAGCACCACAACTGCCGAGGGTTTGAATAATATATGATTAAGAAAAAGATTTATATGAACTGATTCTGATTTTGGGGGGGGGAGGGGTGCGCTGGAAAGATCATGTTTTCATCTTATTTAATAGGGTTGTATAAAACACCCAGACCTGTTTTGCAAAGCAAGGCATGCCACACTGCAAAACTGGAGCAGCCACATAATTTCACAACCTCACTCAGCTATACTACTACAAATAGTCCTCAATTTACAATCATTCATTTATTGACCGTTCAAAGTCACAACAGCACTGAAAAAGTGACTTAAGGCTGTTTTTCACACTTACAACCATTGCAGATCCCCATGGTCATGTCATCAAAATCCAGATGTTTGTTGCAGGGTCCTGGGATCATGTGACTCCCTTTTGTGACCTTCTGACAAGCAAAGTCAACGGATTCACTTTCCAACCATGTTATTAAATTAACAACCACAGTGATTCATTTAACAACGGTGGCAAGAATGGTCCTAAAATGGGGCAAAGCTTATTTAACAACTGCCTCACTTAGCAACAGAAATTTCAGGCTCAATTGTTATTGTAAGTTGGGGACTGCCTGCAGTGGGAAGAATTTTCTTCTCATGTCAGGCCTCTTGATTTCAACAGAGAAAGAAGTTAGAAAGAGAATGAGGTCGTCTCTGGGGCAAAAGTTTCTCACTAGGACAAAAATCAAACCGCCTTGCTCAGGTATATGTTTTAATACCATAGCAAACATTTCTCTTGTGCCTCTTTTTCTTTCCAATCCTCATTCAGCTTGATTAAAGGGAAACCCTCCAGATCCCAGTTGTAAATAATATGCCACCTTCTAGGAATTAGGAGATGGGTCATCTCTGTGGCTATTTCTGCCCTGTGTAACTTGACTTCCCCTTGAGTCTGTACACCAGCATCCCTCTTGTGCTCTCCTGAAGCTTTAAAATGTGGCTCTTCCAGCAATCCTAGACCAGAGAAAGATATAATTTGTTCCCTGTAGTGCAGGGGTGTCCAACCTTGGCAACTTTAAGACTTGTGGACTTCAACTCCCAGAATTACCCAGCCAGCCACGCTGGGGATTCTGGGAGTTGAAGTCCACAAGTCTTAAAGTTGCCAAGGTTGGACACCCCTGCTGTAGTGGATTGTCTCACTATTGCGGCTCAATACTGTTTGGGCCAATGTGTCATTGGGCGTCAACCCAACAAGGTGGGCCAAAGTCATGTGAGTTGAGACTGTTTTAATTGTAAAGCTTTAGTAATAAACTCTTATAAGTCTGAGTGTGCTTCCTCTATCTCTCACTTTATGTGAATGAGGAAGGGGCTTGTCTGAGACTTTTTTTGTATTACATTCATAGCCCAGGCTCAACCCCCTCTTGTCTGACCATTGCTTTGGTAGAGGCTCTTCCCTCTGTCCTTCAAGGCCATTCCCTCTTTCACCTAGACTGGATATGTCCTAAAGTGTAAGCTCTCGAGAATTATCCCAAAGATGTTTTTTTTCCAAGAGGCAACTGGACTTTCTGTTTTTTCTCTGAAGATGTTTTGCTTCTCATCCAAGAAGCTTCTGAAGAAGCGAAACGCCTTCAAAGAAAAACCAGAAAGTCCAGTTGCTTCTTGAAAAAAAGACATCTTTGGGACAACTATGACCTGGATGACTTAGAGTCTCCATAGACACTCTCTAGAATTAATTCTGAAATTGAAGTGATAGCTAACCATCTTTTTAAAAAAATAAAGGTTTCCCCTGTCCAGTTGTGCCTGACTCTAGAGAGCCAACGTTGTCTGAAGATGTTTCCATGGTCCTGTGGCTGGCATGAGTACATGACAAAGACATACAGAATGCAGTTACAAAACTAGGTTCGCAGGAGCTGGGGCAAGAACAGGAGCCCATCCTGTCATGTGGTGCTTGGGTTTCAAACTGTAACACTCCAGTCAACAAGCCCAGTGCCTTAACTGCTGGGCCACTAAGTCACAAACCATCTTATCTGTATTTTATTTTTAAACTTAAAAAGCCAATCTTTTGAAAAGCGAAAGGAAGCTTACCCAGTAGCGTGGAGCCATACCTCAATACTAGATGAACCAGAGATATTGGTTCCACTGTCTTCAGCTAGGACATTATAAGGAAATACTTTGTATTTTAGCTTAAATTCGATCACTTGTCCTGACATCTGTATATGTTTTGCTTTTCACCCCTTCCTTTTTGAGAATACATTTCTTGCTTTGGGAAGAGTCATTTTCATCCAGTGGTGAAGGCACCAGGCTAAAAACCAGAAGGCTGTGAGTTCTAATCCCATTTTAGGCATGAAAGCTGGCTGGGTGACTTTGGACCAATCACTCTCTCTTAGCCCCACCCATCTCCCCAGGGTTGTTGTTGTGGGGAAAACAGGAGAAGGAAGAAATATTAAGGATGTACACTGCCTTGAGTTGTTTATTAAAAAAATAATAATACAAGTGGGATATAAATAAATAAGACACATAAGAATCCTTCCAAGTTGGGAGTTCAACATGCACCAACTTCCGCCACACTCCTCTAGAGGTTATGTGTGATAAAAGCATTGTGAAAGAATTGTTCAGGAAAACAATAGAAAAAAAAAAAAAGAGTGGTGGAACATTTGAGTGGCCAGGAAATCTACTTGACAGCAAAACAAATGACCTCAAAGACATTTGTGGTTAATTCACATTTTATTTCTTTGATGATACACTGTTCGTGAAAGTTTATCTTGCTTTCTCACCTGTCGGGCTCCAAAAACCATGAAGTCACTTATGGTTAAGGTGTCACTTAAGGCGACTTAAGCAGTTTTATTTATTGTTCCTCACCAATCTTGCCAAACTAAAGCAAACAACTTTGATCATTAAAGATTTACCCTGAGAACTTCTAAGGAGGAGCTGTCTCGACTCTCTTCCTCCCAACTAAACTATCTAAACTTCACTGTCTCTTGTTCCTCTAAAATGCAGACCCTCCTTCCTGGGAATCTGGACTACATTCCACCATACCACAATGGTGACATAGTGGTTAGAATACTGTATTGCGGGTTAACTCTGCAATACTGCCAACAGTTCAATCAAGGTTGACTCAGCCTTCCAGCCTTCTGAGGTGAGTAAAATGAGGAGCCAGATTGTTGGGGGGCAATATGCTGACTCTTATAGCAATATGCAACTGCTTAGAGAGGGCTGTAAAGCACTATGAAGTAGTACATAAGTCTAAGTGCTATTGCTATAATTCTACGGTTACTATTTAAAACAAAAACCAACACAATGCATCCTGATATGATTTACTGCAGGGGTCTCCAACCTTGGCAACTTTAAGACTTGTGGACTTCAACTCCCAGAATTCCTCAGCCAGCAAAGCCACCACAAGTCTTAAGGTTTCCAAGGTTGGAGACCCCTGATTTACTGGGTCATGGGGTGTGAGAATTCCATATGGCAGTTGGCACTGGAGTTAGAATGGGTCAGCTTTGGTGCCAAACAGAAATGTCCTACTCAAAGATCTATGGAGATTCTCAATCATTCAGGTCATGACTGTACCAAAGATGCTTTTTTTCAAAAGACAACTGGACTTTCTTTAGTTTTTTTAAAAAAAACCATTTTGCCTCTCATCCAAGATGAACTGAACTCAAGAAGCTTCTTGGATGAGAAGCGAAGCGTTTTTAAAGGAAAAAAAAAACCCAAAAGGTCCAGTTGCCTTTTGGAAAAAGCACCCTTGGTTCCTTCCCAAAGGTTCAGAGCACCAAAGTTGAGCTCCTTGCAGAAGTTAAAATACTTTTGTCATTTTAAATTTCATCACCACCACCTCTCTTTGACACTGGGGATGTGAAACCTATGAGGGCCCTTGGGATAGTTTAAAATGTTTATTAATTTCAAAAGAAGACAGTAGGAAGTGACAACCTTTCCATTACCTTTTGACCATGAACCATTTGACTAGGACATCTATGATCATGAGTTACCAGCATACAAGAAATTTATCACTGGGATAACCCCAGTTTGGGCCCCAGGTACCATATGAATACACACCCAGAATCTGAGACCAAAGAATTAAAAACCATTTTAAGCCATGGAAAGAAATGTAAAACTGATTTAAACTCTTAGGTTTCATCTTGATATCTGACCAATCGTCCTAAGAAAATGGCGGGACCAGGATGTCTGCAGAGTGTTTGCAGATATATGAGGTCAAGGATCAAAGACTGTGTCCACAATGGTGCAATCCAATCACTGCCATTTTGAATTCAAAGCCCTTCCTTTTATAGAGGTTCCTGCATGGAATCCCTCAAAGGAGGAAATTCCAGAATCTCGAGGTGGGAGGCAAAAGTTAACAATACTTATTTTGGTAACAGATGAGATTGAGAAATGGGAGAGATGGCAGGAAATCAGAACTGGTGTAGACTAAGGGTTAAAGTAGTATCTCTCAACTCTGGCAACATTAAGATGCGTGGACCTTCAACTACAAACTTAATTGAATAGGTTTCACCATCTCTCAACTCAACTATTCCCAGGGTTGTTGTTATGAGAATAAAAGGAGGAAATGTCCCTCTTGCTCTTGATGTGCTACCAGAGGGGGAAAAGGTGTACGTGGTGTGTGTGTGTATGTCTCTCTCTCTCTCTCTCTCTCTGTGTATGTGTGTGTGTGTGTGTGTGTGTGTGTGTAGGGGGAGCTTGTATGGAATCAAATAAACAACAAAAAGCAGCAATGGGTTGACCACAGCAATCACAGATACTTTATAAACAGATTTTGGGGAGATGTTAAAAGCCCCCTTAGATGCCACCTTGGTACGAAAGAACTTCAAAGAGCTTCAACCCTGTTATCCCTTGTGGTTCCTTTCCCAGGACTGGTGGGACTTCTTGGATGAGAACTAGACGTGAGACAAGCCCTACCACAAGAAGCCACCTTCTGAGAGATGCTGGTCCATTCTGAGAAAGTTCACACCGTTCCCATGGACCAGGAAACCACTTCCTTTGTCTGTGAGCACAACTACCTCATTTGGAAAGTGACTGAGATGCAGCGGAGGGAGAGCTGGCTGGTGTTTCCATCGTGTTGAGAGAGAGACAGATGAGGGGGAAAGATAGACACAGAGGAGGTGTTCAAAAAAAGGAAACAAAGCTTTGGGGACAATTCTGGTTAGTCATCTTGAAAGTCAGGGGACATGGGAGACATGAGAGCATAGCAGAGAGTTTATAGATCCAACACAATTGTTCTCTATTTACAATCTGTGTGGCTTTGAGTCAGCCTTTGATCTATTTTTTCCTTCAGTTGCTATGATCCTGTTCTCCCTTCCTGCATTAGTCTGCCTATGAAGCTATTTACAAGCAGTCCTCGACTTATAACCATTCATTTAATGACCGTCTAAAGTTACGGCATTGAAAAAAGTGACTTGCAACCAGTCCTCACCCTTAGCATCCCCACACTCATGTAACCAATATTCAAGTGCTTGCCAACTAGCATGTATTTACGACAGTAAGTGGGTCATGTGAACACCATAATGTAGCCATCCCAGATGGCTCATGACAAGCAAAATCAATGGGGAAAGCTGTTTCGCATAACAACCATGTGTTTTACTTAACAGCTGCAGTGATGGCTATCATTTTATATAGTAGCCTACCTCGCAGGAACAGAACAGTGGCTATGTATGTTCTTTGATGTCTTTGGAGAGAATCCACTTCTTGGATTTAAAAAGAAAATAGCAATAGCACTTAAGACTTATATACCGCTTCACAGTGTTTTACAGCCATCTCTAAGCGGTTTACAGAGTCAGCATATTACCAATAATGGGTCCTCATTTTATCGACCTCGGAAGGATGGAAGGCTGAGTCAGCCTTGAGTCAGTGAAACTCAAACAGTCAGCAAAAGCATCCTGCAATACTGCATTCTAGCCACTGAGCCACAAATCAGAGCTGGTATCCGGCAGGTTCTGACCAGTTCTGGAGAACCGGTAGTGGAAATTTTGAGTAGTTCAGAGAACCAGCAAATCCCACCTCTGACTGGAGATTTTACAGTATCCTTTCCCTGCCACGCCCACCAAGCCACGCCCACAGAACCGGTAGTGAAAAAATTTGAATCCCACCACTGCCACAAATGTAATGAAACATAAATATTCCCCCACACTACACATATTTCCTTTTTAGGGTCCCCCCCCTCCCCCAAATATATGTATAGACAGTCTTTGACTTATGATCACAATGGAAGCCAAAATTTCTGTTGCAAAGCAAGACAATTGTTAAATGAGTTTTGCCCCGTTTTACTGTGAAGGCCCCCGTGGTGCAGGCTACTTCTGCTGATTATCGGCTGCCAGCAGTTCAGTAGTTTGATCCTGACCAGCTCCAGGCTGACTCAGCCTTCCATCCTTCCGAGGTGGGTAAAATGAGGACCCAGATTGTTGGGGGCAAGAGGCTGACTCTGTAAATCGCTTAGAGAGGGCTGGAAAGCACTCTGAAAAGGTATATAAGTCTAAGGGCTATTGCTATTTACAACCTTTCTTGCCACAGTTATTAAGTGAATCACTGTAACTTGTTAAGTTAGTGACAAGGTTGTTAAGTGAATCTGGCTTCCCCATTGACTTTGCTTGGCAGAAAGTCACAAAAGGTGATTACATGACCCCGGGACAGTGTGCAGCCGTGTTCTGACCCAAACCTTGTTCCAAGTAAACAAACACCAGACAGAGATAAAAGCAAAACCTTTTAATGCTTCTTTGTGAATTCTGTTAATTCACGGTTAAAAGACTATTAAAACTGATAAGATTGCCAAGGTTGTGCAAGGCTGCCAAAAGCACTAGATAAAGTTACTAAGAAAGATTTCAAACAGAAAGAATCTCCAAACACCAACCAAGATATTCCGAACAAGGCTTGAGTGCAAAAACTTATTTGCTTCCTGCAAAGAACTCCGGTTTCTCAGCTGGCTTTTATCTTCTCAGGGTGGGGCCATTACCTTGCAGCCTTACTTCCGAGTCGCCCGTGCTGCTGCAGCTGCTCTTTCCTATGAGCAGCCCTGCATGCACACGCACTGGGCACAGGCTCCTCGGGGTCCTCTTCATCACTGCTGCCAGCCTCCACAATCTCTGAAGGCAGCATTCCACTCCCTGATGGTCCTGGCCCCATCCCTGCATCACACGCAGGCCGCTCATCTGAGTCCTCGCTCTCTGAGACCTCAGCCATCCACACCTGCTGCCAGCGATCCACAACAAACCATCATAAATACATGCCAGTTGCCAAGCATCTAAATTTTAATCACATGATTATGAGGATGCTGCAATGGTCATAAGTATGAAAAAAGGACATAAGTCACTTTTGTCAATGCTATTGTAATTTAAAAAGGTCATTAACCAAACAGTAATAAATTGAGGGCAATATGTACCTCGTCCTAATTCTGGCAGATTCTGGATGGCCACAGCAATATGAAAAAATAAGCCAATGGAATAAAATAAGGAGTTTAAAAACTCAATAAATTAAGTAAGACCTAAGTACCAAGCAAGAGCCAAGGGCTGAAAGCTGGCTTGAACAAGATGGTTTTCCCTTGTTTGTGTGCTGTCCATACTCAAAAGAATGGCAACCAATGGGAACCACCAACAATAAAGCTTGCTCCCTGGTCTTCTTTTCAACATGCATAAGAGCTTCCACAAGGCAGTGGGAACATTCCATTGAAACATTTCATGTATTCACAACTATGTATACACTTATACTTATTATCTTGTAAACAATTGGCAAATCAAATCAAATAAATAAATAAATAAATAAACAATGCAAAGGATCCAAACAATGAAAATCAAGATCTGGCCTGCAAACCTATGGGTGACCACTGGATGACAGCAAAGTGTAACATTTTTGGTGCTTCTTTGCTGCCCTCTAATGATTTTCCAGAGCTTTGCAATCCAGATCTAGTAACCTTAAGCTTGACAATTAAACAAAACTGAAAAGAGAGAGCTGTATGACGTGGTATAAAGAAACAGCGAGGCTCACACTTGCAAGTATCAAACAGGATACTAGCAGGAATAGTGTCAAAAAGCCTCGGTTCTATTTTACGCTTTTATTGCTGGCAATTTTTTTTTTGTTTTGTTTTCTTTTTTTTTTAAAGAAAGGGAGGCATCTGCAGCCGGGGGGAATGTGCAGGCGAGAATAATGCAAACCAATTCACCAACCACATCCTGGGAGTTTCAAAGCAGCCGAGTCATTTGCAGAAGGGTGTTTGGTCTCTCACAGACGTTTTGATGGCTGCAAAAGTTTTGTAGGGCTCCAGAGGCTCTGAAGCTTGTGAATCCTGGCTTATCACAATCAGTGAAGGTTTCAAGTTGTTCCAATTGTTTTGGCGAACCAGAGATAAAATGAGGCATCGGTGGAAAAAGAATCTGGTAGAGGTGTGTGTGTGTGTGTGTTTCATGGTCCTTATGTAGCACAGCCCTCTGTGTGTTCACACAAAAGCCTTTATTGGAGATTAATCCTTAGTTAAGCCTATTTAGGGCTGTAGTTTAAAAAAAATGAGCAGCTTTTTCAAAAAGACATTTACATGAGTGTAAAAAAACACACACCAGTAACCGAGGCCATATTGAATCCAGCCAGGCTTCCATATGAGTGGACATGCTCAGGGTGGGATTCTACCAGTTCACACCTATTCGCTAGAACTGGTTGTTAACATTCTAAGCAGTTTGGAGAACTGGTTGTTAGAAGAAATTACTGGCCTAATCCTGTAAGGAAGGAAGGAAGGAAACATTCTGGTGTTGCTTACAGAAATTGCCTCTCCGTTAACCCTTATTGTCTCAGGAACGTTTCTGGAGTTTTTCCCCCCCTCATTTGCTGGTACTTTGCTTGTGTGGAGTGACCATTCAAAGTTACAATGGCACTGAAAAAAGTGACTTATAACTGTTTTTCACACTGACGACTGTTGCAGCATCCCCACAATCATGAGAGGCCAGGCGAGGAGATGCGTGCCTCGATGTGAGTGATATTGAGTTGGCCACACCCAGCCAATAACATGACCACCAAACCATGTCCACCCAATCACATGACCACCAAGCCACACCTACCACCTAAGCCATGCCCACAGAACCGGTTGTTAAAAATTTGAACCCCACCCCTGGACATGCTCACAAGTAATTGCAATTAAGGAATATCCAATGTTTGGTGGTGGTGGTGGGGAAGATCCATCTTTAAGGGTTGCTATTTAAGTAGGTGTTCACTTTATGCTAAGATACACTGTTCAAAAAAAATAAAGGGAACACAAAAATAAGACATCCTAGATCTGAATGAATGAAATATTCTTATTAAATACTTTGTTCATTACATAGTTGAATGTGCTGACAACAAAATCACACAAAAATTATCAATGGAAATCAAATTTAGCAACCCATGGAGGTCTGGGTTTGGAGTTACACTCAAAATTAAAGTGGAAAAAACCACTACAGGCTGATCCAACTTTGATGTAATGTCCTTAAAACAAGTCAAAATGAGGCTCAGTAGTGTGTGTGGCCTCCATGTGCCTCTATGACCTCCCTACAATGCCTGGGCGTGCTTCTGATGAGGTGGCAGATAGTCTCCTGAGGGATTTCCTCCCACACCTGGACTAAGCATCCCCCAACTCCTGGACAGTCTGTGGTGCAATGTGGCATTGGGGGATGGAGCGAGACATGATGTCCCAGATGTGCTCAATTGGATTCAGGTCTGGGGAACGGGTGGGCCAGTCCATAGCATCAATGCCTTCGTCTTGCAGGAACTGCTGACACACTCCAGCCACATGAGGTCTAGCATTGTCATGCATTAGGAGGAACCCAGGGCCAACTACACCAGCATATGGTCTCACAAGGGGTCTGAGGATCTCATCTCGGTACCTAATGGCAGTCAGGCTACCTCTGACGAGCACATGGAGGGCTGTGCGGCCCCCTAAAGAAATGACACCCCACACCATTACTGACCCACTGCCAAACTGGTCATGCTGGAGGATGTTGCAGGCAGCAAAACATTCTCCACGACATCTCCAGACCCTGTCACGTCTGTCACATGTGCTCAGTGTGAACCTGCTTTCATCTGTGAAGAGCACACGGCGCCAGTGGCAAATTTGCCAATCTTGGTGTTCTCTGGCAAATGCCAAACGTCCTGCACGGTGTTGGGCTGTAAGCATAACCCCCACCTGTGGACGTCGGGCCCTCATACCACCCTCATGGAGTCTGTTTCTGACCGTTTGAGCAGCCACATGCACATTTGTGGCCCGCTGGAGGTCATTTTGCAGGGCTCTGGCAATGCTCCTCCTGTCCCTCCCTGCACAAAGGCGGAGGTAGCGGTCCTGATGCTGGGTTGTTATCCTCCTACGGCCTCCTCCACATGTTGCAAGGCACCCAGAATAATTTATGTGTGAGTTGGGCAGCTGTATAAATTTATTTAATAAACAATAATAAATAAGTAAACCAAATGTGATTTAATGTATAAACTTCAGACACTCAAAGCACTCTTAGAATAATAGGCACCCAGGCCTTTATCTTTTATAAGATTTGGATTAGGTTTTTAATCAGATTAAATGAGGCCAATAAAAAAGGTTCAATGGATAAGGAAGTATTGATTTTAACAAAAGAATATCACTACCATGTAATAAAATCTTTTGACATGGCTTCCTTTTTTTGTTTTGTCTTGTTTTGTTTCTGAATTTCATGAAAGTTTAATATGAGATAAAAATACAAAAAGAAGCAAAAGTTAGCAAAGAAGAACAGTGCAAAGAAAAGGGAAGAAATAATAAATAAACAAATAAATAAGAAAGAAAGAAAGAAAGAAAGAAAGAAAGAAAGAAAGAAAGAAAGAAAGAAAGAAAGAAAGAAAGAAAGAAAGAAAGAAAGAAAGAAAGAAAGCTGTGACTTCTGGTTTTTTTTTCAGTGCAGTAGAATATAAAAAAAGAATGGCAACCTCAACCATTTGCTTTACATTTTTGAATAGTTCAAGCCATTTCTATACAACAAAATCCTCAGACATGTTGGGACTATAACTCCCATTATCCTCAGCCATTTTAGGATGACGATAACTGGTACAAAGCTGGGGAAGACTGAAACTCCGTTTGCTGGCCAAGTGATTCTACTGGTTCATTTTTCGTCTTAGTGGTATATTTAGAACAAAGAAAATTTATTTTTATCTTCTTGTTTTCCCACAATAGTTGACCATGTGACTTTCAAAGTGTTTAGAACAAAATCAATAGTAAAGCATTAGAACAGCCTGAAACCATTTAAAATAACCTAGATGAGAAGAAGAAAAAAACCAGAACCATCCCCCATACCAATCTATATTAATTGTTGTTGGAAACACACACAAAAATGGACAGGCTAAGCCTGGCACCCAAAAACCATCATTTTGACAGAACTTGGAATTTGTTTTACAAGCTAATTTGACAACTGGAGCTGTTTCCAATTGTCCTCTGTACATGCAACCTTGTTGGAGAGAAAACCTTCTTGTGAAGTTCTCAATGGAGAACAAATTCATTTGCCTCTGAGAAGTCAAAAAAACACCTCAACACAAGAGACAGGCATCCCAGTGTTAAAACACTGCCCAGAAAACAGCATCATTAGCATCACAAAATCATCAAGACTTGACTTGAGGAAAACTTTTTCAATTGGCAAATTAGAGATAGTATTGAACACGTGTGAACCTCCTACAATCTGAGGAGAAGAAGTTGCTTGCAAGAAGGACTGGGATAAACTCATATGTGTCCTCAATTTTGGTTTCTGACGAGCATCAACTTCTTGACACAGTGTTGTCCTACCTTCCCATCTGTCTCTGACCCAGCAAGGTGTGGATCTGATATTGTAAAATCAGTTTAAGATTCCCTTCTTAACCTGAAGATGCTTCTGAAATCATCAAAAAAACAATCATTTCTAAAGAAGACCACAAAGTCACCAAATGTAGCCTATAAAAAACTTGCTTCTGTGTTACTGTCCAGCATCCTCTGAAGAAGCTCACGTTCAGTGTTTTACCCAAAGCAAATCCTAAAATCACAAAGACAACTGAAGAAAATGTCCAGAAATATTCAGACACTCCCAAAGTTTTGTCATGACACCATCTTACCTTTGGCCGTAGAGGCCCAAATTTATACCTATACCTGGAGAGTGAAATTATTCCACCATACAGAATTATGCTGGGATTAAAGTGTTTGAATTTGCTGTTAAAATATCGATAGTCCTTGACTTATGACCACAATTGAGCCCAACATTTCTCTGGCTAAGCAAGACAGGTTTTGTGAGTTTTGCCCCATTTTATGACCTCTCTTGCCACAGTTGTTAAGTGAATCACAGCAGTTGTTAAGTTAGGTTTAGTTTAGTTTGGTTTCCTTTATTGTCATTGCACCTCGTACAACGAAATCAAACACCATCTTCAGTGCACATCATGACCATGAAAATAAACACAAACACACATCCTTCACCCTCCACACATTGAATCAAAAACCCACAACACCGCACCAACACTGCATTACACAGGAGAATTCAAAAGAGCTACTGCCCTGGGATAGAAGCTGTTTTTCAGCCTATTTGTCCTTGCTTTTATTATATCCTGTACCATCTGCCAGATGGTAATAATTCAAAAAAAGGGAGTTCCCAGGATGAGATGGATCTCTGAGAATGTTTTGAACTTTCTTAAGGCAGCAGGAGCTATAAAGCTCTTCCAAAGAGGGGAGAGGGCAACCCATGATCCTCTGGGCAATGACGTTAACCCTCTGGAGTGCTTTCCTATCTGCCACTGTGCAATTGACAAACCATACAGAGACGCAGCAAGTTAAAATGCTCTCTATGGTGCAGCGGTAGAAGGTCACCAGCAGTTTTCCATTCAGTTGTTGTTTCCTGAGAAGCCTCAGGTAGTATAATCTCTGCTGGGCCCTTTTGACCAGGGCTGCAATGTGAGCACCCCAGGTCAGGTCCTCTTTTAGGGTAACACCAGAGATGGTATTCAGCAGGTCCTGACCAGTTCTGGAGAACTGGTAGCGGAGATTTTGAGTAGTTTGGAGAACCGGCAAATTCTACCTCTGACTGGAGATTTTACAGTATCCTTCCCCTGCCAGGTCCACCAAGCCACACCCACAGAACCGGTAGTTAAAAAATTTAAATCCCACCACTGGGTAACACCCAGAAACTTAAAACTGGCCACTTGCTCCCCTCAGTCTCCCTTGATAAGCAAGGGCTGGAGGTCTGATCTGCTCCTTCTATAGTCCACTATAAGCTCCTTGGTCTTATTGGTGTTGAGGACCAAGTTATTGTCTCCACACCACGAAAGCAACCGTCGGTCCACCTCATGCAGACTCATCCCCCCCCCCCCCGGAGATGAGTCCCACAGTTGTTAAGTGAATCTGTCTTCCCCATTGACTTTGCTTGTCAGAAGGTCGCAAAAGGGGATCATGTGACCCCTGAGACACTGTAATCACCATACATATGAACCGGTTGCCAAGCATGCAAGTGTTGATCACATGACCATGGGGATGCGGTAGTAGTTGTAAATGTGAAATAAGGCTATAAGTCACTTAATACAGCAGCAGAATGGAATAACAGAGTTGAAGGGACCTTGGAGGTCTTTTTGTTCAACCTCCTCTCAGGCAGGAAACCCAATCCCATTTCAGACAAACGGTTGTCCAATTTCTTCTTAAAAACCTCTAGTGTTGGAACATTCACAACTTCAGTCATTCTACTGATTAATTGTTCTGACTGACAAGAGATTTCTCCTTAGTTCTAGGTTAGTGCTCCCCTTGATTAGTTTCCATCCATTGCTTCTTATCCCGTCTTCAGGTGTTTTAGAAAATAGGTTGACTCCCATCCTCTCTGTGAAAGCCCCTCAAATATTGGAAGACTGCTATCATGTCACCACTCATCCTTCTTTGGGAGCTTCGTTTTCACTGGCAGAGGGTTGCAGAAGGCCGTCCCAGCCGAAAACGAAGCTTGGGAGCCTGTTTTGCTGGCAGAGGCACCGCGGGCCACCACAGGCGCTCCCCGAGATGAGTGACATCATGCTGGCCACGCCCATCCCAGCCCCCCAAGGTCAAACGCAACCCCGATGTGGCCCTCAGTGAAATCGAGTTTGACACCCCTGATTTAAAGCATCCCAACTGCTGCTTGTGAAGCCTTGTTGCATGCATGATGGGAAGCCATGTTCGCAGACATCATCGCAGGCCAAATCAAGACCATCTGCTTTATCTGTTTCAAATTGTGTCATTTCCCCCCCCACTCCGCACCTCACTAAATGTGTGCCGAACCACCACGGTGGAGGCCGCAGAGGCGTTGCTTGTCATCTGTTTCTGAATGGCTTCTAGACAGGCCTTAAATCTTCTTCCTTTCCCTCCGCAGAATCCTGCCATCCGAGCAATTGCTTACAGCTCCACTGGAAGATGCTTTGTTGTGACATTCTGATTTTGGCAAGGAGGGAGAAGGGGAAGGAAGAGAGGCTGTGGCAGAACGACTTTGTGAGATGTTCTGAGTTCTTACATCTCCCTCTCCCTCCCTCTCTCTCTCCCTCCCTCTGTGTGTGTGTGTGTGTGTGTGTGGGCTTGCATGCCCGCACACAACATAAAACTCATTTCCGTCCTTTTCTCCAAGGCCCACTTGGCCAAAGCAGTTACACCACAAACTTTGACAATGTAATCGGTGAATGCTGGGGGAATCTAGGCCAGAAATGGTCAGGAATTAACAAGAGGGTACAATTGTTCCCTCTATCATCCCATCCCAATTGCAATGAGGTGATGAGAGGCTGGTCAACTTGCATTCAAGTTTCGCACACCTATCAGCCTTTGGTCAAGCTGCTGGGCAAACTTAAGAACAGAGGCAGCCAGCTAGCCAACGAGACATGAGCAGGCTGGAACAGAACAGCTGGGTCTGTGTGTATATTTTTCATAATGTTGGAATTCTGAAGTTGTATTGAGGGAGTCCTCGACTTAATACCACAACGGAGTCCACAATTTTAGTTGCTAAGCAAGGTAGTTGTTACATGAGCTTTTGCCCCATTTTCCAACTTTTCTTGCCCTGGTTATTAAGCGAATCTCACTTCTGTTGTTAAGTGAATCTGGCTTCCCCATTGACCGCTTGTCTGAAGGTCGCAAAAAGTGACCACATGACCGTCCCAGGATCCTGCCCCTGCCATAAATATATGCCGGTTGCCAAGCATCCAAATTTTGTTCATTTGTGAATGTTGCAATGGTGGTATGTATGGAAAACGGTCATGTCACTTTTTTTCAGTGTGGCACTAACTTCAATCGGTCACTAAGCAAATGGTTGTAAGTCAAGAATTACCTACAGTACGTTCCCTTCTGTCACCTCTGCGTTCCATCATCCTCATCTTCTAGCCTTTGCTATAGTGATGGACAAAGTCTACACATCTCTGACGTGAAGACTATCTGTTCTTTATGAAGCTATTTTCAGAAGTTTCTACCAATGAAGCGTTACCGGGCTGTGCACTATTTATAATTGTTGTTTCTATTTTTGATGTTTAGACGTGTGAGACTCATTGCTTATGAAACCCAGAGGGCAACACACACACACACACACAAACACACACACAAACAAACAGAGAAGTAAACCTTTTAGATCAGGGGTGTCTAATCTTGGCCACTTTAAGAGTTGTGGGCTTCAGCTCCCAGAATTCCCCAACCAGCCATACTCTTAAAAATAGCCAAGGTTTGACACATTTGCTTTAGATAAATTAGAAGAGACTTCAAAACCTGCTCAGTGAATCTTCTGGCCTACATACCCAGAGGACAGTAAAATTGGGGAATCAAAATTAAAGTTGGAGAAATGGGAGGTGAGTGGGTGTTAAAATTAGAGGTGTAGTGGGCTAATAGATTGTTACGCTGGTGAACTAAACCACAAAATTCTGCCCTCAGATGCTACATTTAAAATAGATTACATGTGATGTCCCTTCGCAAAAGGCAATTTCACTCCCAACTTTGGGATTCATGTTTGATCAGCCTCTGGTGGCCTTGTTGGACATGCTACAGTTGCTGAAATTCTTTCTTCTATGCTGGTGAACAAAAAGAGGAGACGAAAGTTTAATTCAAAATAAATCAAACCATGACCGAAAAAGGACAGCTCTGCAGAGGATGGGAAATTATAGCCCTCGACTTACGACCACAATTGAGCTCAGAATTGATTGTTGCTAAGTGAGAAATTTCTTAAATTCCCCCCCCCCCGCCCCAATTCTACAACTTTTTCTTGTCACATTTGTGAATTGAATCACTGCACTTATTAAATTAAGTGACACGGTTGTTAAGTGAATCTGGCTTCCCCACTGCCTTTGCTTGTCAGAAGGTCGCAAAAGGGGATCACATGACCCCTGGGACACTGCAACCGTCGTAAATATGAACCAGTTGCCAAGGATCTGTATGTCAATCACGCAACCATGGGGACACTGCAACAGTCATATGTGTGAAAGACAGTCATAAGTCACTTTTTTCAGTACCGTTGGCACTTCAAATGGTCACTAAATGAACTGTTGTAAGTCAAGGACTACCTGAAGTGACATACAGCCTCGCCCTCCACTCTTCTCCAGTTTACTGTGTTCACCGGTTTCAACTTCACAGTTTCCTCAACTCAGGAAGGGAGGCCTGCGTTTTTAGCACAATTTGCACCTTTGTTTGACTGTATCCTCAAACCTGCTGGCCTTTTGGAAAGAACGGCCCCCTCTATAATTTTAAATTTTAAAAACATTTTAAAAAAATCTTGTGGCTTCAAGAAGGCATTAAGAAAATTAAAAGAAAGTTTGCAAATTGTAGGAGAGTGCTGCTTCCTCCAACGGCAGAGCAGGGAGTGTGCACCATCAGAAAGGCAGCCAAAACGGAGGCCGGGACAAACCCCATGTGCTGCGGAAGGTGCATCACTTGAAACTGGGAGACTGGGAATTCTAGCCCACCTTTAGGGACAGAAACTGGCTGGGTGTCTTTGGGCCAACCATATTGTCACCCAACCCACCTCATAAGGGGAAAATATGAGGCGGAGCCATGGGTGAGTCACCTTGAGTTGCCATAAAATAAAGATGGCAGGTAAATAGAAACTTAACAGAGTTGAAAGGGACCTTGGAGGTCTTCTAGTCCAAACCTCTGTTCAAGCAGGAGACCTGTGTCATTTCAGACAAGTCCAATCTCTCCATAAAAGCCTCCAGTGTTGGAGCATTCACATCTTCTGGTGGCAAGCTGTTTCACTAATTGTTCTCACCATTAGGAAATTCCCGCTTAGTTCCAGGTTGCTTCACTTCTTGATGAGTTTCCATCTGTTGCTTCTTGTCCTGCCTTCAGGGGATGTGGATAATAGCTTACAATACATATAACTTTTTATGAATGTTATTAGATCCTGCCTGTGATACCCGAAATGTTCTGTGTTGCTTTGTTGGCTTAAAGTTGTAACTAACTTGGTAAACTACATAGACAGCGCCTGTTATTGGGCAGAATTCTGATGATAATGGAGGTAATATCCAGGTTTATAGGGTTAAGGTAAACCCCCAAACACTGAGACACATACAGGGGAATTTTATAAAGCAGTGTTTGGTTTTCAAACATGGCAATATTAAGATGGGTGGAATTCAGCTCCCAGAATTTCCCAGGCAGCATGCAGGAAAAGTACTGTAACCCCAAATGGCTGAAAAGGTTCCAACTTATCTCTCTGAAATTGACTATTACGGATAAAAAAATCTACTGGTACGTTTTGTTGTTGTTTTTTTGCCAAACTCAACGTTGCCCATTTCCTCAGTTTCTTGGCTTCATTTTTCCATGAGGGGAAAACAGCTGTAGAATCATCTGGTTTGGGAGGTTTAGAAAGGAGAAAATTCACTTCTGATGCATGAAAACCCCAGAAGTTTAATGAAGCAATTAGAACGTCAGCTATACAGATTTATATATAGGATGTGAAAGGGACCAGGAAATCCTACATGCATCTGAGCGAAGCGGGAGGGAGGGCGGAGGGAAGAAGACGCACCAACAACTGCAGTGTCTCGAAAACAGTCAGTGTGAAACCAATGACTAATGATTCCCTGAGTGTAATTTCAGTTCACCTCGACGGTATTTGCTTCTGAAACTTTGCTGAAGAAGAGGTTACCGGTCTGCATGCATGGCTCATAAATTCTCCCAAAGGAAAGTCAGATTACTAAAAGTGGAAGGGAGATATCTTGGCCTATAAAATGGACACCACCCCTTATATTGTTAGTGCAGGAGTTTCAGCCCCCCTGAGGACTACAGGGCGTTTCGTTTAGTGACCATTTGAAGCCACAACGGCACTGGAAAAGGTGACTTATGACCGTTTTTCATAGTTATGACCTTTGCAGCGTCCCCAGGGTCACGGGATCAAAGTTCAGGCGCTTGGCAACAGGTTCATATTTATGGCGGTTGTCATGTCCCGAGGCCACGTGATCCCCTTTTGCGACCTTCTGACAAGCAAAGTCAATGGGGAAGCCAGATTCACTTAACAACCAGGTTACTAACTTACCAACTGCACTGATTCACTTAACAACTGTGGCAAGGAAGTTTGTAAAATGGGGCAAAAACTCACTTAACATATGTCTCACTTAACAACATAAATTTTGTGGTCAATTGTGGTCATACAGTAATCAAAAGTCAGGGTGCTGAGGAACTGGCTCATATTTATGACCGCTGCTCTGCCCTGCAATCATGGGATCCCCTTTTGCGACTTCCTGGCAAGCAAAGTCAAAGGGGAAAGCCAGATTCACTTAACAACCATGTTACTCATTTAATAACTCCAGTGATTCACTTAACAAATGTGGCAAGAAAGGTCGTAAAACTCACTTAACAACTGTCTCGCTTAGCAACAGCCGTAAGTTGAGAATGACCTGTGCTGAGCAGAACATCAGCAAGGAGACCTTTGCTTCTTACAGATATGTTTCAACTTACGGTGATAATGGAGCCTGCCATTCGTCATAAGTCGTGACAGTCATAAATCAGGTCATTCATGTGACCAACCCAATTTTATGATCTTTTTTGCAGAGATTAAGTGACCACCATGGCAGAGGTGGTATTCAGCAGGTTCTGACCAGTTCTGGAGAACCAGTAGCAGAAATTCTGAGTAGTTAGGAGAACCGGCAAATACAGCCTCTGACTGGCCCCGCCCCCCTCTATTCTCCACCTCCCGAGTCCCAGCTGATTGGCTGGGTCTTCTTTGGTTGCCCTGCACAGGAGAACAGAGCTGGAAAGCAGGTTAGTGGGGTGGGGAGGGAATGGGGATTTTACAGTATACTTCCCCTGCCATGCTCACCAAGCCACGCTCCCAAGCCACGCCATGCCCACCAAGCCACACCCACAGAACCGGTAGTAAAAAAAATTGAATCCCACCACTGCACGGTGGATGTTAAGTGAACAATGTAGAAGTTAAACAAAGCAAAGGTATGTTATATTCCAGTTTGAAGGTGAAGGTTCGTCCTCCGAGCTTGTGGGTTGGTTTCTGAACGTTTCATTACTAGGCTAGGTAATATCTTCAGCCTAGAATTTAGGGGATGTCCGTGTCCTTCTGTTTATATAAGGGCTTCAGGAGTGGTCAGTAAGACTTGTGATGGGTCAGGTGTGGGTGTGTCCAGTGAAGATCTTGTGATGGGTCACTCTCATCCTACACCCAAGATACGTATCTTCACCACAATTGCAAATAGTTTTACCCAGAACTGAAAGTAAAGTCTGTTTTTCGGGTGAAACCATTGTAAAACATAGTCATGTGACTGCGGTACACTTCAAACGGCTGTAAATGCTGGAGGAGGAGGCCATCGGAACTTCGGAACTGAGTCATAAATATCCCCAGGGGTTCTTAAGTCCATCGTAACTTTGAATGGTCACTAAGCAATCTGTCATAAGTTAAAAACTACCTGTATTAGTTTGAGGGAGATTCTAGGTTTAAAAAAAGTAGTTGGTTTGTGTCTATTGGAGACCAAAAAAGGTAAAAGTGTCCCTATGGATTTTACTCCGCTGCTTATTGCCAACTATAGGAAGTGGTGCTCATTTCCGTTTCAAGGCCATTGAGCCAGCCCTGTCCGAAGACATTTCCATGGTCAAGTGGCCAGCATGATGTCATGGGGTGCAGTTACCTTCCTGCCTATTTATCTACTTGCATTTGTATGCTTTCGAACTGCTAGGTTGGCAGGAACTGAGGTGTGGACAGGAGCTCACGCCATCTTGTGGAACTCAGGTCTTGAACCTGGGCTGCCAGCTTTCCAGCTAGTAAGCCCAGTGTCTTAACTGCTGAGCCACTGAGGCCAATAACTGTACCACCCGGTGCCTGCATTTTGCTCTTGAATGTTGACAGCACAATCTGCATGAGATTGTTATAAGTTCAAACAGTGGTTTATGGCTTACAGACCTCTGCCTTCATGCATCTGATTTTATGACATTTCCTCTGTCATCTCTACAAGTCAATGAATCTCATTAAGCTTCAATTAACAACTGGGACTAATTCCCTTGGAGTGGGTAGAACTGATCATGGGCTCTTGATGAGCATTTGATTGTGTTGAGCATGTACTCTTTTAGAAGTTTAATTTTTTTTAAAAGGAAAATAATGAGAACTGTATAAAAGCAGAAGAATAAGGGTAATGTCTTGGCTGTTGCTTAAATAAAACAAGAAATACAAGCAAACAAAAAAGGATATTTTTGTTTTAAAAAGTCAAAACCTTTGCAGCTTTACGAATAGGGCTACAATGCTTCATAGACTAGCTGGTTAGGTTCCATGATGTAGGGTCCTAAAGACTTGTTAGATCACAACTCCATTTGTCCCTAAACAATGTGACAAGCTGTAGTTGTAGTTTCCAATGCATCTCTAGACACCGGGAAGGGGAAGGCTGGGTTAAGTCAAGTCATTAAGGAATATTGCCGGGTGAGATTTACACTCGGAGCTGACCCACAATATTTTGGCACATGAGAGTCAAAGCTCAAACTGCAATGTTATCTTTCTGAACAAGTAATGTTTCCTGTGCCTTCTTGCTTGGAAAGACTTGAACATTTTCTGAAGAATCAGCTTATGCTCGGCTGAAATGCTTGAAGGCTGACCAGCCTGTCTGATGTCATTGTAGAGCACAGATGTGTTCACGTCACCTTGGAGAAACTGAATTGTCCCCTGGCAGCTGTTGCAGAAGTTAATGTGGAGGAAAGAAAGCATTTGAAAATGGGTGGTTGCATCCCATTTGTCATTCCAGAATAGCCTTTGGAGTTGATCCTGCTGAAATATATGTTGAAAAGATACTCATCACCCAAATCAAATGTACCAATACCTCACCATGTGTCAACAGTCTCTCTTGTGCACTGTATTGTTGTCAGTTTTTTGTATAGTGAGGTGTTATGTCTCACCTGTGCCAACGAGGTGAGAAGTCCAAATTTCCAAATGAATATAAACAAGCAAACAAGTCCAGTAATGACAGGGTTAAATTCCTTGAGCTGGGAAGGTTCTTGGCAGTCTCACCCAAGCTGTCTGCCAAGTCCGATAATAAAGTAAGAACATAAATCACAAGCTATCGCCACACACAGAATCTTTCATAGCTTCTCTCACAAATTAACACGTTGTCCCAAACAAACTCTCAGAGCGAACACACCCACTTTTATTCTCTGTGGGGTGTGTCAGTGTCAGTCCCTCATCTCAGTCTCTGATTCGTCCTTTCTTTTTACGTTGTAACTTACACTTTTGCCTGCACCGTTGCCTCGCATCAAGCCAGCATTCCTCAGCTTGATCCTCAGTCAGAGGCTCTGATACGCTCTCCTGATTATCTGCCAACACCTGAGGCACAATCAGGGAGGAAGGTCCTGCCAAGGAGGAAAGTCCTGGGGAGGAAGGCAATTCCAAATCCTCTAACAAAGCAGGCTCAAACCTCAGAGCCCTTCCTCACCGTCTAAGTCTTCGTCCTCTAGCAAAGCAGGCTCAAACCTCAGAGCCAAATCCTCCTCTTCCTCATTGTCCAAGTCCTCGACCTCTGACAAAGCAGGCTCAAACCTCCGAGCCACAACAGTGAGGCATTTAGAAATAATCAACAACATTCCAAGTATATAGCATGGTACTTCTTGAGCTGAGTTCTTCAAGTAACTGCATTGCCCAATCTAGCATCATAGAATTTAACTTTGGCTGAGGTCTCTTATGGGATTGTCTCATGCCTTGTAATCCAGATGTCTTCTTTGGTGACTCTGGTATTCTTGAAAGGATGGGAAAGTCCTATCGACTTTTGTGCATTCTTCATAATGCTTTCAGAGGCCTCAGTAACAGGGCAAGGAGCTATTCGCTTCATGCAGTTGTTCTTTGGCTCCAGATATTTCAAAGTCAGCACCTTGGACTTTCTTCTTTACAACATTATTTCAAATGGTATGTCATGCCACAACATTACACCTCAAAGAAATCTAAAACTATGTATATTTCTACTAATTCCATTTCCATCTGACCCTGTTCTCCCCTGTGGGGAATTCCTCTCAAAGCATAGCTCTCATAATCAAGACTACAACTTCATTTATCTTCTCAGTTTGGTGCTTGATAGACAGCAGCATCTCCACTCGGCCTCTGTCATTGTGATGACAGAGAGGAGATTCCAAATGTTGCTTCAAAATCTGCTTTCGCTTAGTCTCAGATAATGCTTTGAAGTACATTAAAAAGTTCCCCGGGCTTGCAAGAAACTAATGTAGTGTCACTGGCCACCAAGTTAAGGAACGAGAATTGTGAAGGACAACCAAAGCTTCACACTACTCTCAAATCTATACTGCTGTGTGCGCCACTGTTTTTTCCTTTCACACCATGATCATAGCCTTGACCTCGCATGTTCTGTCTTTCACTGTTTCAAGAAACACGTTTGTCCTCCTGGGATTCTGAGCGCATGCGCTCCGCATTTAAAAAACCTCTAATACTTCTATTTATTTATTTATTTTTATTTATTTATTTTTATTTATTTATTTTTGTCAATTGCTTACAAGATAATAGGTATAAGTAAAAACACAGTTATGAATACACGTTGGTGCGCTTATGCACGCCCCCTACAGACCTCTTAGGAAAGGGGTGAGGTCAATAGTAGACAGTCTATGGTTAAAGTTTTGGGGTTTGGTTTGGGAAAGAAACCATAGGTAGACTATTCCAGACGTTGACCACTCTGTTGCTGAAGTCGTATTTCCTGCAATCAAGTTTGGTGCAGGGGAGCACACGGCAGTATAGATTTGAGAGTAGTGTGAAGCTTTGGTTGTCCTCCTTAACTTGGTGCCCAGTGACACTTACCTTAGTTTCTTGCAAGCCTGGGGAACTTTTTTTTTTTTTTTTGGTAAGTTTTATTTGAGCTTTCACAAAAAGAAAAGAAATACAATTAAAACATCTTTTTTGAAAGCAGCATAATCCCGGGTTACATTTCTTCGTACAGACACAAATTCAGGTTCATGCTCATTGTTATATTCTATTCCATATCTTATTACAATTTTACCTTTTCTACATGGCTTCTCCCCTCTTTTAATTTCCTCAATTTTATTGTATTTATTTCATCTCAATTCAAATCATTATATTTATATTTTTGTCTGTCCTGTTTCAATTGTCTATTATCTTTTCTCATTAAACAAAATTTCTCCTGTAGTTACCGATTGGAGTATGACGCCTTTATATCTTTCCCCTAAAGTTATAACACTCAATATAATACATAACTTCCATTCGAATTCTGCTTGGTACATTCTTAAACTACACACACACACACACACACACACACACACACATTATATATATATATATATATATATATATATATATATATATATATATATATATATATATATATATATATATATAACAACATTCCATTCCAATTCAATTCTATCATTAATATTAATATTCACTGCAGTCTTAACATTTTTCACATTACTTTTCAATTAAATATCATACTTCTATGGGAGCAATTATAAACTTTCCATAATCAATTCCCCCCCTCTTCACTTATATTTTATAAAACATTGACTAATTAAAGTGTTCCCATTCCTTCCTAATTCAATTTTCTCATTTATTTTATTTCATTTACTTTATTCACAAACATTTCACTAAGTTACACTAACCATTCTATCCCTCATTCTAATCACATGTTGTTTCCAGTTTTCTAAAGTTATTTCTATTTCAAATATAACAACACAATCTCATGTACCTTTTACAGAATCCCCTGGGGAACTTTTTAATGTACTTCAAAGCGTATCCGAGACTAAGCGAAAGCAGATTTTGAAGCAACATTTGGAATCTCCTCTCTGTCATCACAATGACAGAGGCCGAGTGGAGATGCTGCTGTCTATCAAGCACCAAACTGAGAAGGTAAATGAAGTTGTAGTCTTGATTATGAGGGCAATAAAACAGCTGAGGCATGGCAAACCACTCTGCCACTCGAATCAGCTGTGCTCCTACAAAAGGAAACAAAGCACAGGAAAGAGCAGGGGCGGGAGGGAAGGGCCCACATGCTCAATGCAGCGAACCGCTTCTCTGCCAGCTGATCTACAGAGCAAAGGGATCGCCGGAACCGGTAGAATCCTACCCCTGCTCCTGTGCCAATGAGCTGTTTGCCTTTCTTCTGAGAAGGTTCAGAAAGCAACAAAACACAGCAAACACCTTGAGAAACTGGTCCAGATTCTTGGGGAGCTGGAGAGATGCAGAAGGAATCTTGTTTCTTCTCTTCCTTTGCAACTTCTGATATTTTCCGTTATTTCCCTCCTTGCTTCCTTGTTCCGTCAGGCTATCTCTGAGCATCAAGAGCAGAGAGTTAGGCACCATCCCCCGTTTCTCCACAGATCCATCCCATCATGACACCGTTTCACACCCTCTGGCAGCCCCCACGCCACCTTGTTTCTCATGTTTCTCCATTGCCATTGTTTAAGATGAAGAACAGATAAGACCATCTCCCTTGCATTATAAATTCTTCCCACCAGGAACAGAGCTGATAATGCAAAGGAATACTAGAAATGGTCATTTTCTTTTGGCATGCAGGTGAAGGAAGAATGCCTCTTGTAAAACAGAGATGGCTGCAAACATGCAGATATCAGCTAAAAATATTACGATTTTCTGCTTAGGATAATTGCTTTTCCTTTTGTTTAATCATTTAATAGGCGAATTGATTAATTCATCCACTGGTGTCTATTTAATCAGATTGATAATGTCTTTGCCCTTTCACCTAAAGAGAGTCAGGCTATTCTTGAACACTTTCAGGCCATCCATGTGCGGTCATTTGCTCGACCTTACTGAGGCTCTGAGTACCCAAGTTGACCAGTTTTCAGTTCTGAACTGAGAAACGAAGAAGCTTTTTGGATGAGAAGCGAAACATTTTTAAGGAAATAAACCAAGAAAGTCCAGTTGCCTTTTCAACAGCACCTTTGAGACAACCATGACCTGGATGGTTGAGAATCTCCACAGACACCAAGTTAACCTGACACACACACACACACACACACACTTTTAGAGAACATCTATTTCTCAAAGATAGTTAGTCTGACTAGTTCTCTGTGGTCAGGCTCCTGTATGAAGGGATGTCACAACCGTATCCAATTTGAAGATATATAATCGAAAGGGAGAATAGGGAGGTGTATGTTGATCCCACAAATTAGAATGCTAAAAAGGCAGTATTATTTCCCTATTGGGAGAGAAGGCACAGGTTGATGCATATGTACATTTAAGGTGTAAATAAGCCTTTGTAGTGTCCAGTCAGTTCTCAAAACACCACCTCTGTTTTGGATAGGTATTAAGAACACTAGCAAATTCTGGATTGAGATTAAGATCTGGAAGTCCTTCACGTTCTTTTGTGGACACCATGCAAGGTTGGTGGTCTTCAGGGGTCACCGCATCCCAGATTTTATGAGTCCAGTCTATGTTAATGTAACAGAATAGTCCTCACACACTCTCACAGTGACATTGGCACCAACGTGTGTGCTATTTTGCAGTTCCTGGCTCCAAAATGAAGAACTATCATGTGTGTGTTTTCTTTTGGTGTGTGGCACATAATAAGAAAGTTGGGGCGGGGGAGGAAATGGGGGGCAAACCAACTCAAGGAACAAATTCAGGCAATGTCAACTCTTTCCTTGCTGAAGTGGTTGTCCTGGAAGCGGATTGAATCTGTGGTTAGTCATCTGATCTCTGCTTGTGAGAACGTTCTGGTGGGCCTGTTGCTTTCCTTCGGTGCTTGCTTCTGGATTCCCCGGGGGCCTAACCTTAGCATTTCAAGTAGGGCAACAAGGCTGTTAAAAGAACTCCCTTTCTCTCCTCTTTTGGCAGCATAGAACTCCAGTTGTTTGCAAGATGTATCAAGATGGGGGCAGGCGGTGGGATGGGGGCAGAGAAGTGTTCCCACTGAGGCAAGGAAATTGGCTAGCTCTGTGAGGAACATTGAGTGATCACAGGAACTGGGCAGATTTAGGTAACTTTTCTGTCCGTGACGGTGGTTTTGGACGCGTAGGGTGGTCTGGTAGCCTGGATGACTTAGAAGGAGTTTCCAGCTAGAATCAACAAGCAATTATTAGGTTCCAAGCCAATACGTTTGAAAATGACTGAGGTTGGAATTTGGTCGGGGTGGGAGAAGGCCGGCTTCCCAGAACATCCTTCAGGAGCTGGTGAGCAGCTGCTGGGATCAGAATCTATTTTTGTCAGTTTCTTTCCAGATGGCTTTTCTTCAAAAAGGTGGATGTGCTGCTCGAACTAGCAAGGCAGATATCCAGGTTGTCACCAACATTTTTTTTGAAGGTGAGGGAGCCCCAACATCTGGGTTGCCAAAACATCTTTCTTTAAAGGAGAATATTTGTAGCTCAGGGTTGACATGAAGGGCCCTTGGTGTGTTCTCTGAGCTTGGTTGTTTTCTTGCAGATGTTTCATTACCCAAACTGTAACATCACCAAGCCAAACTAATGAAACATATGCAAGAAAACCACCAAGCTCAGAGAACACCAAGGACCCAACACCTTTCTTTTATCTTACATAAAAACAAGGGATCTCTCTCTTTCTCTCCCTCCCTCCCTCCCTCCCCTCTCTCTCTCTCTCTCTCTCACACACACACACACACACACTTTGAGACTAGAAAGCTCCCTGTTGCTCTTGAAGCAACAGGGATGCACTCTCCCCAAAGTGACCAGGGCCAGGACACAAAATACGTATGATTAATTTAATTCTCAATGGATTCCACGCAGTTCATATGACAACTCTCCATTGGGCATTTGAAATTTCCTGAAGTCCTCCCACATTACAAGGAAGGAGGATTCAGTAGTAACACTCTGAGGGCTTTGGGGGGAGCGGGGTCACTGAAGATTTGGGGGCCACAGTGTATTCATTCTTCATTGGTTTCCAGACATGAGATGATTAGAAGGCTGACTGCATATCCTATCATAGCATCTTCCGTGTGGCCTCTTCCTCATGGATTCCCTTTCTCCTCAGCTGGGATTAGGAGCCATATCATAGGAAACAGGCTCTGGTTGGAAGAGAGCTTTTATTCCATTTAGGAGACTCACTGGATGGATTCTGGAGGGGACTGGTGCCATGGTAGAAGCAGGAGGAGACAGGATGGTCTAGTGGTTAAGGCACCAGGCCAGCACCAGGAGACTGTGAGTTTTAGTCCTGCCTTAGGCATAAAAGCCAGCTGGGTGACTTTGGGCCAATCACTCTCTCTCATGTCATGGGGAAACAGGAGGAGGAAGGAGGTATGTTCACCACTTTGAGTTATTTATAAAAAAAAGGCAGGATATAAATAAACAAATTGCAATAGGAGAGAAACATGGCAAGAATGAAAGGAAGAATCCAGTGAGCCTCCAAGTCCTGCCGTCTCCCCAAATCAAGTCCAGCAGCAACATGAAGTCAATTGTGGCACAAAGTCCTTTCAGCAAAGCAGGAAGGAAGAGCAACAGCAGAGTTCTCAGTCACCCCAGCAAGGAGAAAAGGTTTAGCCTACGAGCCGTTTGGTGCTTCCTGAAGCCCGTGGGTTCGCCATTTTCAGTTTTAAACAGGCTTTCAGAGTAGCCAAGCTGCCATCTGAACAAGAGTGGGGATGTATATATATACATATACATATTGCATATACTTTCTCTCTCTCTCTCTCTCTCTCATATTCATATATATATATATATATATATATATATATATATATATATATATATATATATATATATATATATATATATATATATATATATATATATATATATATATATATATATATATATATGGTATTCAGCTTTGTTCGGGTATTTTCCCACGTCATTATAGCCTTTAAAGCACAACTATAATGACGTGGGAAAATACCCGAACAAAGCTGAATACCATACATATAAATAAGAATAGATAGATAGATAGATAGATAGATAGATAAATAGATAGATAGATAGATAGGGGGGGGGAGAGAGAGAGGGAGGGAGAGGGAGAGAGGGTGAGAGAGAGATAATAAAAAGGTTTCTGTGAGGCAAGGTTGCTTCCTGGTGACAATCTGAACACATCAGTGTGGGATTCTTTGGTTTGGCCTTCTGGATTTTTGTTGTTGTTGTTACTTCTATAGGCAGTCCAAGATGTATGCCCACAATTGAGCTCAAAATTTATGTTGCTAAGCAACACAGTTAATTGACTTTAGCTCCATGTTATGCCATTGTTGTAAAGTGAACCGCTGCAGTGTTTAAGCTAGTAACACGGCTGATAAGTGAATCTGGCTTCCCCATAGCTTGTCAAAAGATCAAAAAAGACATACTAGGCAACATGCCAGTTGCCAATTGTCCGAATTTTGATCACATTGCCATGGGAGTAGTGCAACAGTCGTTAAGTGTGAAAACGGGTCATAAATCACTTTTTTCAATGTCATTGTAACTTCAAACAGTCACTAAATGAATGTTTGTAAGTCAAGGACTCTCTGTACAGCCCCACCTGTAGGGGTCTCCTGTCTCAATAGTTGATATTGTGACTGACCTGAGCTGGAAGTAAACTGAACGCTAGAATGAAAAACGTAACCTACCCATTCAGTGACCTAAGAAGGCCCCAATTTTTTTTTAAAATATTCATGGCTCATATGGAACATGAAGGACCCATAAAGCAAAATGAGATTCTAGAAATAGTTTCTGCAAAGGTTCGTATAATATTTAATGCTATTCAGTGCTACCCATTCAAAGGACCCTTTAAAGCAGGGGTGTCCAACCTTGGCAACTTTAAGACTTGTGGACTTCAACTCCCAGAGTTCCTCAGCCAGCTGGCTGAGGAACTCTGGGAGTTGAAGTCCACAGGTCTTAAAGTTGCCAAGGTTGGACACCCCTGCTTTAAAGTAACCTTTAAAACGAACAAGGATCATTGACCTTAATATTTAACAAATGTCTTGCAGTTTGGCATTCGTCCAGCATTTTCCATCATCTTTCCCCTTCCTTCCATTAATACAATTATATTCAAAACAAAGACGTTTATTGCTTCATGAGCAATGGAAACAGAATTCAAGATGTGAATTTTATTTTATTTTAATTCATTTGACTTTATTTCATTTTACTTTATGAACGATCCCAGTTAGAGCCCAGCATTTATTCATCTTGCTTGCGGAGGGCAAAAATATAGATTAAACAGAAACAGTACAAATGTTTTTTATTTTCCTCTGCTTATTGGCTTGCCATACGTCTGCCTTTAATTAGCAGCATGGAGTACAAAGGCTATATTTATAGTGCCAGCATCTTGCAGAAAACGGCATGATTGTTTCACCACATGTATAACTCAGTAGACACCACTGCACTCAGATTCCTAGCAGCATTGGGAGTGGGATCCATTTCCAGTTATATTTTGCAAATCCTATGTAATCCTTCACAAATTATTCTTCTTCTTTTTTTTACTCTAAATTGCCTTGAGGCTTTGTACAGAATTTACAGAACAGCAAGGTAAATAAACACACCATTTCTCTCTCCCCTGTGGTAAATGCTCACACTCCAGTGTTTCATGATTGGCGCAGTGCAGCTAAGTAATTTTTGACTGTGGATTGAATGAGCCGTTAAGAAGCAGTCTTTAGATCAGAGGTCCCCAAACTTAGCAATTTTAAGACTTCAACTCCCAGAATTCTTTTCTTAAAATAGATTTTTATTATATTTTCCACCAATACAAATCATATAAATATCTGTGACCGCATTTTGACATCGACAAATATGTTATCTTATAAATCATCTTATATTTTATATACATCAACCAATAAGTATTATCTCTATCTTATATATTTATGTATTTTATGTATCTACCATATTCTTAAGGTCCCTTATATTAATTACACTAATCCATTCTTCTTATTTCTTGTATCTGTTCTCTAACCATTCGTACCATTTATGCCAAATTGAGTAGTATTGGAGTTTTCCTTCTCTTTCATTTCTAATGTAAGCAGATCCATTTCTGCACATTCCAGTATTTTATGTAGAACTAAGTCCTCTGGGGGTGGGGGTGTTAAGTCCTTTCCACATTTGTGCAAAAGCTATCCTGGCTGCCATTAGAATGTGTAAGATAATATATTTTATCTCTCTTGGGTATTGATTCTTGATTAATCCTAATAGGAAGAGTTCCGGTTTAGGTTCAATTTGTTATCCAGTAATTTCCTGCATCCAATTTTTAATTTTAGTCCAGTAGTTCCTGGTCTCAGGGCATAACCACCACATATGATAGAAGGTACCGTCTGTCTGTTGACATTTCCAACATTTTGGACTTGTGTTAGGATATATCTTAACCAATCTCGTTGGTGCCAAATACCACCAGTAAAACATTTAATATAAATTTTCTTTATATGCCATGGATGTCGTTAATTTGTGCTCCATAAGTTGAAGTCCATGAGTTGCCAAGTTTGGAGAGCTCTGCTTTAGATGTCAACATGTGTTGCTTTACTTACTTTGGAATGATGCGGTAAGCAAATGTGGCTGAGTGAATTGGGAATTATCCGGCACTGAGTCTTGGATGATTACGGAGAAATTTCGACTTATAACCATTTGTTTAGCGTTCATTGAAAGTTACAACAGCAGTGGAAAAAAGTGACTTAGGGCCATTTTTCATACTGATCCAGATGCTCGTCAGCTAACATGTATTTATGATGGATGCCGTGTCCCAGAATCATAAAATGGTGACCTTCTGATGGGCAAAGTTGACAGGGAAGCCACATTCACTCAACCACAGGGTTACTAACTGCACTGATTTGCTTAACTGTGGTAAGAAAGATTGTAAAATGGGGCAAAGCTAACTGATTCCCCCCCCCCTGTTCCCCCCAAAATAAGACCTATCCCAAAAATAAGACTTAGCATGTTTTTACGTGTGTGCCTAATATAAGCACTATGTCAACTCATAAAATATTTCTATGGTCATTTCAGTGTTGCCAACAGAAAGGGAGGGGGAAAGGGGTTTAAAAGAGCAGTGCAGCAGCTTAGAAATCAAAAGTGCATTCCATACATAGTTTTTCATAGATAGTTTCTAGGTGACTGAAGTTTCTGCCATGCAAAAATCTACCTGGAGAGCATGATTGATGACTCTTGGCTATGGATGTGTCCCATTGGAGAATATGAATTTTGATACACCCAGGGAGTGGGGGAAAACCAGGATCAAGGGGGACAATGAATTATGTGTCTCAGAGTCAGCTACACCCAGGCAGTGCCAGACATGTTAACTCCCAATAAATCCTTTTGAAGTTTTGGAAGTTTGGCTCGAGACTTAATTTAATTGGGGTAACTGCGGGAATCTGACACCCTATCCCCAAAAGAAGCCCTACTTAAGAACCTAAGCAGCCGGCTGCCCGCCCATTCTATCTGGTTGCTCATGATCCTGGGGCCAGAAGGCGAGGTGGGGTGGTGGTGGAGCTGCCCCATGTGCCCTGCACCGGCTTACCTCAGGGCCCTCACAGCCAGTCCTTCCATGCCCCGATACCTGCCTCGTGGCGGCAGCACCAGCAGCCACGTTCAGCAAGAGCCCACGTAACTGTTGCCCCCTTCTTCTGCTTGCTCATGGCCACAATGGAGCAGAAGGCTAAGTGGCATATTGGTGCCACAGCCGTGAGGCGAGGCAGGTGGCCTGGCTGTGGGGGCCCTGAGGTAAGCTGGTGTGGGGTGCGTGGGGAAGCTCCACCTCCCCACCTTGCCGCAGTGGCACTGGTGCACCATGCAACCTCCTGCCCCACCATGAGCAAGCCGAAGAAAATAAGACCCTGTCTTATTTTCAGGAAAGTACCAGTAACAACTGTCTTGCTTTGCAATGGAAATTTTGAGGTCGACTGTAATCACAATTGTCGAGGATTACCTGTACAGTAAAGACAGTACTGATGCCAATGGAATTGCAGAGGCCTAGCTTTTGAGCAGATGTACCATAGGTGCCCTGATAAACAAAAGGGCAAATACATTTTCTCTGTTTTTCCTAAGAGACTTCCCAAGATACTTTGGGTCATCATAGCTTTGTGTTGAACTTCTTACCAATATGTGATGACTCCCCCAGATGCTTCCCCAGATATCTCTCCAGATGTCAGCTTGGAAGAAGATGAATCAGTTCCGGGCACGTCTGGAGGGGAGTTGGTCAATGTCTCCAAGCAGCCATCTGAGAGAGAACTGGCTGAAGCACAGCTGCAGGAGGACAGCCCTGAGGCTTCAGGTGGGGGAAAGCACGCAGCTGCAGCCAGTCAGTAATGAGGAAGAGGAACTGCCTTCTGTACTGATCCAAGAACACGTAGGGCAGAGAAAAGGCAGGAGCAGAGAAGGTCAGCCAGATCACTCATGAGGAGGCAGCTTCGCCCTTATTGATGGGCTGCACCAGAAGCTGGCTATTTAGCACAGCAGACAGATGGAAGCCATGCTGGGAAGAATGTGTCCATTTCCTTGCTGTGTGTTTTCTGGTCATTGTGATTCTTGCCTTACTTTGGATTGACATGGTGCCTTGATTTGGATCGTCCCTTGTGACCCCTCTTGGGTTGTGGATTTAATTTTGCCTGGTAGGTTTATTTCGATTGGGAAACTTCAAAGTGCCTTGTGGGCTCATTGGCCATTGCTCTGTGGACTAGCATTGGTCTGCTTTTGGTTGGACTTAATTGGGACAGTTCTGGGTTTTTGGTGAAGGGAGTTGCGGGGGGATATTAATAAACCCACTAAACTGCAGTTGTATGTGTGTGTGTGTGTGTGTGTGTGTGTGTCTGTGTGTGAGCGGAACAGCACACAATACTCACGAAGGAACCATTTCTATATAAAGGAATGAACAAAGCTGCCTTATGCTGACTTGCACCAACAACCACGGCATCTCTTTGATCTGCTTCCCTAGCCCTTTAATTCAGAGAAAGGGCAGCCTGCCAACCAAGGAACCCCAAAACTCCTTTTTTGTGTGGATTTTGGAACTATGGCTGACCAGCTGACCAGTAGCAATGTAGTTTCCCATTCTTCTGAGCCAGAAAACACATAAGGCTTAACACAGTTTTAACATCACTAAGAAATACCTCCCTGTATTCACTATTCAACTATTACAAAGTCTGCACTACGATAACTGTTAAATCTTGTCATCATTCCTTATCACCCATCCCCTCCCACTTGGGACTGTATGACTGTAACTTTGTCACTTGTATACTTGTGATTTATATTGACTGTTTCCTAGTATGATTTGATTGCTTATTGTACCCTATGACTATCATTAAGTGTCGTACCTTATGATTCTCGACTCCTGACGAATGTATCTTTTCTTTTATGTATACTGAAAGTATTTACACCAAGACAAATTCCTTGTGTGTCCAATCACACTTGGCCAATAAAGTATCCTATTCAATGTTCTGGAAACTTTCAGTCCATCCATTTTTGTCTTGATCTCAGTAACCTCATTTCCACCTACTGAGGTCCTTGTAAATTAAGGGAAGCCCTTGCCCACTCCTGAGCCAAGTTGTCCAAGCCCGCTGTACTGTAGAGCCACTGACTGCACCCTGGGCTTTTCACCTGTGTGAACCTGCATGTAACACCTGAGCTGCAGCCTCTCCCCTAAGGGAAACCCATGAGCTTCACCGAGGTTGGTGGTTTCTTACCTTTGCATCCTGCAAAAATAAACTCTATTCCACTTTTACAAATGAATTTTTCTCTCCAGTATGAAGGAAGGGGAGGGAAGAATAAGCCTTCAGAGTTACAACTCTATATGTAATACTTAGAGATAAATGCCATCTATTTCTACAGCATTGGTACTTGGTCAAATTTTCAGAATGTCCCTTCAAACAAGCATCAATTTAAACATGCCATAAAATTGGATCATAATGTCCATACCTATATATGGAGGCATCTGAGAACTCAAATTGGGCCAACTCTGAATCTGTTCAATTAAGTTAACCTCCATGATCTCTTAATTAAATATATGTCCTTTTTTTTATAGAATGCTATTACGGGCCATTATTTATTATTTGTAATAAATGCTTTAATATTTTATTTTTTAAAACTTTTTTTAATGCTTTTACTGTTTTTATTGCTTTAACATGTTTCTTAAAGTTTAATTGTGATATGTCTTTTAACGTTTAATTGTGAATTGTGAGCCACCCAAAATCGTTTGCTGAGATGGGCGGCAATAGAAATCAAATAAATAAATAACTTCACAAAAGTGTTTAATAAGTGCCAGGGGCATAATCCAAGGTCATCATCACAGTTAAGGAACTGGTGCGTCTGTCTGTCTGTCTGTCTGTCTAATACCCTGTTTCTCCCACAATACAGCCTCCCCCAATAGGAAGTCCCAGCATGTTTTATAGGCATGAAATGAAATTAAGCCCCTCCCCCCAAATTAAGGCCTATATTAAAACATGCGAAATGGGGGGAATGGTGGGGGGGGGGTTGCCATTAGGAAGTACTTTTGTTGCACACCCGGATATGGTGCTGCCTGCATTGACCCCGATACGAAGTGCCCCACCAATGCCAAGGTCAACATCCAAGCCGTCGCCGCCTGCCTGAAGATGCAAGGGGGAGGGAATTAAGTCACCCCCGAAAAGACGGCCTAGCCATTTTTGGGGGGCTCAAAAAAAAATAAGACCCAGCCTTATTATATGAGAAACACGGTAGCTCTACAGATATACGGTATCTCTATCTGTAAGACAAGGCTTGACTGAGCATTCTGACTAAAACTGTGCCAAAATTTGCCTTGTAAATACTCAGAAATGTTCTTCCCTTGTGAAAGAGCCTTCTTTTTTTTCTGCCTTAGTCTCAGGGTGCTTGAGAATTTCTTTCAAATTTCTCTTATCTGGAGTTTTTGAGCCACCTTATTGTTGGAGATGGCGGAAGATGCAAAGTTGGGGTTGATAGTTCCTGTTTTCTATCTTTCCGTCTCTTGAGGCCTTTCTGGCTACCCACATATCCCAACCTGAAAAATATGCTCAAGGCTCATTCCTTGGAATTTTTAGATTTGTGCTTTGGGAAGTCAGGAAAAGATTATACAAAGGAAGGAGAGAAACTGCCCCCTTGTAACAAATTAAGTGCAAGGAAGTCACATTGCATTACTAGGAATGTCTGCAAAATGTTCTCCCTCTTTTAAGGAAGATTTCAAAACAAGCTAGTGAATGAGATCTAGCAGAGGTAGGAAATGCAGAAGGAATGGTCTACTTGGGACTACTGGAAACTGAAGATGAATTTCACAATTAATGCAAAGAATGACTCTCGTTCAGTGTTAACACATTAACATGAGGTTAGTCAAATAAGGACCTGGTAATCATGTTTTAGAAACTTCTGGAATGTGTCAGAGTGAGGAAGGCTGTAGTATTTAGGGAAATGATTAAATAATTTTGGAGCAACCAACAGAGCTGGCTGTTCTATTGTTTCATGTAAATGCTTCAAACATTTTCCTGTTAGCATTTGTATGGCATTTGATGGGGAGAACAACAATGCCTCATCTAAATGGCATTAAATAAGAGCAAAATTAGTTAACATATTAACACCATTAATATATAAAGTCCCTGTTCCTTTCATACTTTTCACTTTTGCAACTTTAGAAACGAAATATTATTAATCAGTGGTGGCTTTGAAGTTGGGTTGGACGAGAACATGAAAAAAAAAACCTGCTCCTATGATATGAGTAGTCTCGACTTATGACAATTGGGATCAGAATTTCCATTGTTAAGCAAGGCAGTTGTTAAGTGAATCATACCTGATTTTACGACCTTTTTGTGATGACCCCGGGTGAGATACAAAATAAACATAGGCACAAAAACAGGTGAAGCCCCTTTAATTCCTCCAACTTGGCTTTAAAGCTCCAAATATCCTTGACTGGAGACAAAAAACTCCCCCACAAACAGTTGCAAGAAGGAGGACATGCTGTTCAAACTAAAAATGCCTATAAATTATAAAGAGTAAAAACAACACAAACCACACTGAAGCAATTAAGGGAACCAGGCCAGATAAGGACTTGAAGACGTCCACAGATACCAGAACACACACTGGGAAGGATGCCAAACTCAGAGAAGAATGACAGACTAAAGATATTTCCATGCTTTATTTCCAGCACTGGCCCATACACATGTCCGTCCTTTTAAATAGTTCTCACAGCTGCAGCCCATGAAGAGGATCAAGGCCCTTTCCTCCCCAGTAGACCATGCCATTCACGTTGTTCCCTTCTCCTCTCCTCCCTGCGTGCCCTAGGATGAAGAGGGGATGGGCCTGGATCTTCCTCTGACTGTCCAGCCGGCCTCTGCCCTTCCCCAGCCTCCTCCCTAACCTTCAGAGCCACACTCCCACTCCCTGTCAGCTATTCCTCCTCTCCCTCAGAGTCAGTCTCCAACAGGGGCATGACCCTTTTTTATCACTGTTGTTAAGCGAATTGGTATAGTTAGTAATCATGAATTGTGAAGTCGTTAAGTGAATATGGGTTCCCCCATTTACTTTATCAAAAGCCAGCTGGGGAAGGTCACAAATGGGGATCACATGACTCCTATATGATGCTGAAACATCATAAATATCTGTCAGTTTAAATTCAGTTCTGGCTTTTTGAGTGACATCACCAATTTGAATCAGGTCCAGCCTCAATTTGCACATCCTTATATCTTCATTACTACAAGATGGATTTCAACCAGATATTGAATCCTGCAACTGGGTGAATAAAATACATTCACTGCAATCTCACAGCTTGCTGAAGTCAAGTGTTGTTTTTGCCTAAGATAACAGGTTGTGTGAACCTGCATACCTGGGAGGAAACAGCCTTGACTGTGCCTTGTCTAAATCCCCCAGTCTGTTCCCCTGGGAAGTGAGATTCAGAAATGGACTTTCCTCACTCAATTCATATTCACATCGTAATACCCCCTTTTCGTTTTCACTCAAAACTGCTTTTCTTCTACAATTTGGCTAGACAGCAGACAGAAAACTCTGCACGTTCATCCATCATCCTTCCAATTGGTGCCTGCTTGAGATCTTAGGACCAACTAATTATATAAGCTGTGAATTATAGAAGTTAAGAGTCCAAGCTGCCTGAATGGTACCACTTTAAGCACGGAGTCCAAAATGTGTGTAATTTATTTTTGCAGAAGTAAAACATAAGGATATTAAAAAAAGAATCGAGTTTTAAAACCGTCAGTTCTCAAGTTTCAAGTTTATACTAAATCTTACACAGTGGACTTTTACAGCAAAATCCCACCACCAAACCCAGAAATTACACCAGGAATATTCAAAGCTTCCAAAAATAAAATAAAATAAAATAAAATAAGTGGATTCCTGCAATTGAGAGTATGAATCTCAGATTGCCTATCCTGACTTTTTGACATGGTATTATATATTAGAAACATTTGGAACAAATTCAACATTCTCTTAAAGTTTGAGTTAAAAACTGAAACTACTGTCATTGACTGCAGTTGAAATGCTTCCTGAGCAGAGTTTTTCTTTTTTCCATTAAGCCGTATAAAATGCACCCAAAGCATCACTGTGTTATCATTTAAATGATTCAGCTGAAATCTGAGCGTATGTGATGATGTGGAAAATATTCTTTAGGCACAAAAATAGCCTTTTGCAAACACAAGAAAGGCTTTAAAAAAGGGACAAAACTAAAAAACTAAAATGCCCTCCAGATGCCTGATCTCACTACCTTTAAATAGTCTATCAAGAAAGATCTAGACCAGTAATTCTCAACCTTGGCAAATCTAAGATGCGTGGACTTCATCTCCCAGAATTCCCCAGTCAGCCATGCCAGCTGGGGAATTCTGGAAGTTTAAATCTGCACATCTTAAAAGTCGTCAAGATTGAGAAATATTGATCTAGACTTTTCATCTTTCATTAAATTCAGATTATGCTCACTACAGTCCCTAAACTGTAGTTTTAATCATTTCTAATGTCTTTCACTGAAATGAGTCATGGGTGAATGTTAGTTTTGAACATATTTTTTTCCTTAGGCATTCTCCTTTGTACTTGAGTTGGGGGGTGGTGAAATGGGAGGAGAATGAGAAGGTACCGGAGAGAGAAAATTTTTTTCCCCCAGCCTTGGGTGCCTTTTGGTTGGGAAGTTTATAGATAATGATGATTACAAGAAAGCTTGGATATAGCAGACCCTCATTTCTGGAGTCTTAATGCAGTAGAGCAGACAACAGGAAAAAAAAGCCTGTTGATCCAAAGTAGTCTGGATGAGGCAATTAAATTTAGTTTAATTTAATTTTAATATTATCCACAACAGTGACAATTTATGTCCCTTGTATAATCACATCATTATACACCAGGGGTGTCCAACCTTGGCAACTTTAAGACTTGTGGACTTCAACTCCCAGAATTCCTCAGCCAGCAAAGCTGGCTGAGGAATTCTGGGAGTTGAAGTTCACAAGTCTTAAAGTTGCCAAGGTTGAACCCCTGTTATACACAAATGATGTTGTGTATTTAGTGCTTCTTAGGGAATAAGTCACCCTGTCACCCCAATCAAGACCATTGCATCTTACCTGGGACACCTGCCACTCCCCACTTAATGACCCCCACCTCTTGGGGTTGTGATGGCAACCAGAACTGCCTGGATTGTCATGGCTAAGTGATGGGATCAGGTCAACCACCTCACTTAGCAATGGAAATCCTGCTCCTAATTCAGTGGTGGGATTCAAATTTTTTTTACTACCGGTTCTGTAGGCGTGGCTTGGTGGGCGCGGCAGGGGAAGGATACTGTAAAATCTGCAGTCAGAGGTGGTGTTTGCCAGTTCTCCGAATTATTCAAAATTTCCACTACCGGTTCTCCAGAAATGGTCAGAACCTGCTGAATACAACCTCTGTCCTAATTGACACTGGAGGCTACCTGTAGTGGTTAAAGCACCGGGCTAAAAACTGGGAGACTATGAGTTCCAGTTCTGCCTTGGGCAGAAAGCCAACTGAGTGACCTTGGGCCAGTTACTTTCTCTCAATCCTAGGAAGGAGGCAATGGCAAAGCATTTCTGGAAAACCTTGCCAAGAAAACTGTGGGGCCTTGATCAGGCAATTGCCGGGAGTCAAAATAAGCCAACACCCCTGACTTGAAGGCACAAAACTAGAAATTATAATTAATATTGAAAGAATACTTGTTTTTTCCGCTTTGTTTTCAATACTCTGAGCCATTCTAAATAATAGCCCGTCAATCATCTTCAATGAATATTGTATAAACCTTACTGGGTTGAAAAAAAAATACGGATTGTCTCCATCCTGAAATAACATCGTGAGTGAAAGCTTTTAACACAGCAGATCTCTAACCCATGGAATATTTTTGGCAATAGTTTTTGTTCGAGTAAATTCTGAGATCTTGCAACAAGGACAACACAATTTCTTGACCCAGCAATGGCCTTCAAGTCATGGTAAGCAGCACATAGAACAGGGCGTTACAGGATATGGTCAAAATAGCCAAGGTGATACATGCAACACACACAAAAACAGGCAGAGCTTCAGTTGTAGCATTATGGTCACAATTTTGACTTTTGGGACCATATTTTGCAGACATCCTGACATGCAATAAACCATTGCAAAATGCAGCACTTTTTCCAGGGACGGTGTGGTCTTTCAATCCAGAGATTTTCTGGCAAGTAATTATACATGACAAAAACCACCCGGACTCTTTACTTTGTCTAATAATTAATACCCAGTCGCCACAGAATGGAGCCATTATGCTCCATATTGCTCCATTTTCGGAATGAAGGCTACTTTGGAATGTTATTTAATTATCTTTATTCATGCAGTATTTAAATTTATATGGCAGTCCATTCAATAAATAGCTCTGGGCAGCTAACAGAAAACAGGAAAAAAAAACAATATGAAAAAAAAATTAAAACAATGAAAAAACAAAACCCTCAACCAACATATAATCAGAACCACTTGCCAAGCTCACCCCTCAACCTGGCCCCATGTCCAGGGAGGAGAACCAGCTTTAGGTGCCTTACTAAAGGCCAGCATGGTTGGGACCATCAACATCTTTGGGTGGATGGATGGGGAGTACTTGATAGGGTAGGTATGCTGTGGTGGAATGTAAACTGGATTCCCAGGAGGGAGGGGCTGCAGTTCAGAGGGCAAGGAGGCAGCAAAGCTTTGATACAGGTAGCCTTTCATTTATGACCACAATTGAGCCCAAAATTTCTGTTGCTAAGCAAGACAGTTATTAAGTGAGTTTTGTCCCAATTTAAGAACTCTTTCTTCAGTTGTTAAGTGAATCACTACAGTTAAGTTTAGTAACATGGTTGTTAAGTGGATCTGACTTGTCCATTGTCTTTGCTTATCAGAAGGTCGCAAAAGGTGATGATATGACCCTGGGACACAGCAACGGTCATAAATACGAGTCAATTGCCAAGCATCTGAATTTTGATCTTGTGACCATGGGGATGTTGCAACAGTCATAAGTGTGAAAAATGGTCATAAGACCCTTATTTTTCAGTGCCTTTGTCATTTTGAACAGTGCCTAAATGAATGGTTGGAAATCAAGGACTACTTGCACTAAGGGAACCACCTTGTTTAAATTTTCTGTGGTGACTTGGCCATGTTATCTAGTTTGCTGCTGGTGGGTTGAGAATGAAGAAGCAGACTCAGTGATAGGACTGACAAGGATGTAACACAAAAAAAATTAACAATCTATTTTCAGAGGCATGAGTGGGGAAATCTGTGACTCGCATATCTTTCTTCTTCATTGATGCAATCCAAGGAAAAGATAAATTCAGCCAACAAACACAGCTAAGAAACAAGGTTGGGTTTGGGGCGGGAGAGGGGGTGAAACTTCCAAAATCCTCCCTGTATTTTTCCTCCAAAAATCAACTAGAAACTCCTGAGTCAGAAGAGCCCCTGCCTCAAAATTCTACCAGGCACAAAATTGTTCCCCTGTTGAATTTCCACCTGGGAATAGAAGACTTCCCAAAACAGGGTATGAAAAACAAAAGACTACCCCGGTACTGAGATTTAATGAACAAAGTCCTGGCATTATAAATTAAATATTTTAGTTTAAAGGACATATGTGGACCATATGTAATATCCGGGGATAGTGGTGACCCACATCTCCTCTTTAACCCAGTCACTTAAAAGATAAAACAACAAAAAGAGCCGTAATAATAGAAGCAGTACAACTGTGTCAAAAGAAAGACAAGATAGGACCAATAGTAACAGACACCTTGGGTACAATCCAAGTACACATGTTGTGCATTGACAATAAAGGTTTGATTTGATCCCTGAACAACTGAAGCACCACTTGAACATCATTGCCACTGACAAAATCCCCACCAGTCAATTGCAAAAGGCAGACTTATTTGGAACAACTGACATCTTCCAACAATACCTTTAATATCACCCAACAGCATTTGCCTATCCCAGGTTCTTGGGAAGGACTCAATGGATGGATTAAAAATGCCAAACCCAGGCTAAAATATCTGACTGACTGTGCAACCAATCATAACAAGTAGAATGTTATATGTCTCATATGCATCTTTCCTAGTACCTGGGATCTATAGCGAATATTATTTAGATTTAATACAACTGTCCGCTTCAGTCTTTGTGCCCATACAACACGCTTCACCAAACAGGAAAGCCAGAACCTCATTTCCACAACATGTCAGGCCTACTTGCCTTTATTTAGGTTGCATTTTGGGGTGGTGCAGAATGTTGTATCAACCATCTCTAACACGTAGGTTTTCAGTTCACTACATTTTGTGAACCAGGAGATCTCCCGGAGGAGTCAACAAAGTCAAGTAGTGGCTTCCAGGTGATCATTTTGATTTTTTTGATCTTCCCTCAGTCATCGCTGCCCTCTTGACTTTTTTGAAACCTCCCCTGCTTCCCAGCGAACTGGTAAAATCTCAGAAAGCAGGTTAACTTAATAGCTAGTATAAGCTGTTTCATGAGCATAATGCCCTGTCCAGTTTTCAGTGATCACTAACCAAAAATATCTATATTGTCCTCATCTTTCTTTCTTTCTTTCTTTCTTTCTTTCTTTCTTTCTTTCTTTCTTTCTTTCTTTCTTTTTCTTTCTTTTCTTTCTTCCTTTTCTTTCTTTCTTTCTTTCTTTCTTTCTTTCTTTCTTTCTTTCTTTCTTTCTTTCTTTTTCCTGCTACCTTCACTCTGAATTTGGGTGACACAAGTTATGCTTGGGAGAACTGGTTTTCAGGATATTATTTGCTCACATTGTGTTTAACTTAGTTTAAACCTGTGAATGAACTCCCCTGCAAATGGGGCTCTTTATAAGCATGCATTGAAGAGTTAAATCTCTTTTTGTCTATGGCCATTTGGCAATTAAATAGATCATTAATTTTCTTGAATTACCAGAGTAGGTGGCTTACAGAGACTTACATTCTTAAATCAATTAGGAATAATATTAACAGTCATTTAATTTTCACCACATTCTCCCCATGCATTTCAAAAATCTTTTTATGTGGCTATGTGCTCATTCGTATTGCAAGCCCCAATAATGATGGTGGGCCCCTTGGCCTTATAAAAAATGTGCTTCCTTGCTTCCAGTCATGATTTCACATTTATGTGGTTATTAAATTACCTTTAAAAATCCTAAGCATTATTTCAGTACTTTGTATTTTTTTTTCACTGTAAAACACAAAAATAAATAAAACATGGACTCTGATTTATGCCAGAGTCTTTGGCTGTATTTCTCATAGAGTTGCGGGTCTGTTTGGAGACTGTGCCATATTGCCGATGCAGAAAAATACCATTAAAACTCAGCAGTGGATTCTGAAACCGTAAACTTTCTCCAACTTGGATCGTCCAGACGGGCCATACTTCAACTCCCACAATCGAAAATGTGAGCCTTGAAATTCAAGACATCTGGAAAGCACCAGGTTAGAAAAACTTTCAGAGCAAATTTTTTAAAAAGGAAGCAAAATATCGCAGAATAAATCATTACAGGATTGACTGTTGAAAGACACCGTAGTGACTGGTACACATCGCATTTAAGAAACAGGGAACAAAATCCATAGCAGAAGAGAGTAAATCCAAGGCTGGAATCTCCAAACATGGCAAATGCTAACCACTAAGAAGCCAAGAAGTTATTAAGTTTATGATTCTCCAGAGAGATCTGTACAGTTCCAAAAACCTTCTGGGTTTACTTGGATCTTGGAGATGACCCAACAGAGTTTGCTAAGAATTAGCATAGCGGCCTTAATCAAAGACATTTTCAGAAGGCGGTTCTACTAAAGGGATAATTCAGGATGGAGACCCTTGATAGATTCTGTTCAACTGTTTTTTAATGTGAATTTCACAGGGGGAGATTGTACACATTGTATTTGTAGTCTTCCACAAGCAAATTCTCTAAGGAACAAAACAACAACCTGGAATCAACCCAATATTCCAGGTTTCGGCTATGTGTAAAATAATTAAGTTATTCTTCCAATCTGTAGAAATGCAGAGATTGGGTTCAGACAAAACTGAATGTCTTTGAATATACTGCATAGCCAAGAACAAGAAGGAGAACTGGTTAACAGCATGCTATCCACAACAATTATTTTGTGTACCCTATTTCATTTCGGAAAAACCTCCCTGATTTTGATATCAGGTAAAGTAGCTGATGGGTTAGTTGATTTGGTTGTTTAATCATAATATGCTTTTTTTTTTAACCTAGACAATTAATTTCTCCAGACAAATAGAAATCCAAACTTCTACAGCTCTTCTCCAGTTGACCCAGTTTAACTAAATCTGAAGCCCTAGTTCTCCTTCAACTAAGTCATTTGACCGCCATCAAAGCATGATCGCAAAGTGCTAGATGTGAAGACACAAACCAAACCAAAGCATTGCTTTAACATCAAACTCACAGACCTTAAGCCAATGTGACAATTTTCTAGGCAACTCCACAAGAGTGCAAGCAAACTCTACAATGTCCGAGTTACTAGATTTGCACTACGAATATGTGGATGACCACCAACTGGTTATCTCTTTGCTTCCCTCTAGGGTCCTCCTTGGTCATTGCAGTGCAGGTGCTGTACCCTATTTCATGGGCACACACTCAAATGATCCCTCCACCACCAACACCTTGGAATAGAGTGAATTCCAAAAGTAGAACTTTAGTCATGTCCTTTCCTGCTACAGATTCCCCTTAAGACGTTCTCTGTGCACGGAAGGAAACACTGCTTCCTCCAACGCTCGTTTTGCAAAAGAGTTAGCCTCCAACTGAAGACGTGCCAACGGAATTATTAAAAGAGGCTGTGAAACGAAGCTCCCTTGAGTGACAAACAACGGCGCTTCCTGCCTTGAAGGAGAGGAGAAGAGATCTGTACTCACCACGCAAGAAGGCTGAAGAATAGGTTGTAAAGGACTCGAACATGCTGTTGGATGCCATGGTCCAGATCTATGACTCAGACTGCCTTCCAGCCAACCTTTGCGGTTTGCTTTATTCTTTTTAGGGGGAGAAAACATAAAGAAGATTCAAATGAACTGCAGAGTGGGGGGAAAAAAGAAAGGAGGGGGAGGAAGGGGGGGTGAGAAATGGGAAAAAAAAAAAAAGAACATCCCCGTAGAAGTTTTGTGCCTGCTTATAACTAAGAAACTGATTCCTCAGCACTGCAGGAATGTTTGAGCCCATGTTTTTCAATCAAAGCATTATGCATGCTGGATCCTCACTAGGATGAACGGGGAGAGGGAAAACCAATGAGGTTTTTCAAAAAGAGAGAAGAGTCTTCCCCAAGACCGCTATGAGCATCGCTTGGAAGATCAGAATGAATGAATGAATGAGTGAGTGAGTGAGTGAGTGAGTGAGTGAGTGAGTGAATGAGTGAATGGAACTCACCAACAGGCACAGCTGGTATGTGGGGGGAACCCAGGCAGGAGAGAGATCTCCCCTGTTAAAGCTGAGGTCCTGGTCTAAAATGTGGAGGACTGAATTTGCTTGTGGTGGTTCTGCTGATGCCTCTGAGGGCTGACAGAGTGTCAAACTCAATCCGACAGGACTTTCTGAGACTGAAACAACTTCAGCTCAACCTTCATCGACTGGGACAGAGCTGTCACCTGATGCGTGACGTCACCGGGGCCTGCAAAAGCTTTGTGGCTTCCACACGTCTCCTCTCTCTCTCTCTTTCTCCTTCTTCTTCTTTTTAAACCCCACGCACAGACGGATGGTTTGGAACATTGGTTGGTGGGGAATCATAGGAGGCCTCCTTTGCAATGTATATCAAATGAGCGGTCCAGCTGTTAGAGAAGGCTTCCCTTTTTTCAAGAGTTGAGGCTGCCGCCGCTCTTGCAGAGGGAAGCATGAAGAGAACTGTGTGTTTCCGACTGAAGTAGGAACCCATTTAGTATTCAGTGGTTTTGGCTTTTTGAGCCATTTCTTCTTCTTCTTCTTTTTCCCCTCCCACATTTACCACTTGTCTGCATCTTTCTCCTCCTCCTTCTTTTTCATAAAAGACACCCAAAGCAAAACCCCTTCCATCACTTCCTAGCTTCCCTGGCTGACTATCAGTGACTAGTTCCATATGTGTTGATGGGTGGTTCTCTATAGAGAGATTTTCTGTGAATTACTATTAAGCCCCAAAATATGAAGCACATTCTGCAGAATAAATACTGTCATCTGAAGAGCAGGAATGGTGGCTCCTCATAGGTTTTAAAGGCACAAGGCATTAAATTCCACATGGAAGAGTTAGAGGTTGGTGGAGAAAGACCTGTTTGGAGTCAGGAGGTCTAGTCTTTGGCTTTTTCAGTGAAAAAGGGCTCTAGCAGCTTCCCAGAGGGTGATGGAAAAACAAACCCTGTAAAAGAAAGAGTATGGGGTAGAGTGAGATTCATTTTTAATTTATTTCTGACCCAGCTTCCTGTATTTAGAGCAGTGTTTTTCAAACTAGGCCACTTTAAGAGGTGTGGACTTCAGCTCCCAGAATTCTCCAATCAAAATGCTGGCTGGGGAATTCTGGGAATTGAAGCCCTCATGTTTTTAAGTTGCCAAAGTTGAGAAATACTGGCCTTGGTGCTTGAAGCTGCTGAAAGTTGCCTTCTGGTTTCCTGCAAATCTAATTTTTTCCATTCTTATGAAGTTTTGAAATGGGATGGAAGGGTGATTTTAAAATTTATTTTATTGTTTGGCATTGACAAAGAATCTTAGGCTTTATTTGACTTCGTTTTAATCACTCTTCAGCCTCCTAAATCGCTAACATGATTTTTCTGATCTGAAATAATTCTGGACCAAGAATTCTCTACAAGATCTTCCCACTATTTTCATTCAAGCATTAGAAATTCCAGGCCACACAGTCCTTTCTCCTCCTCCAGGCCCTTTTGAAACTAAATGCCAAAAAGTATTTGTGAGAATTTCACTAAAATGTTCTGTTTTTCAAAAATAATCCAAAGCCATTCTGTTTCCATCCCATTAAGCATCACTGGGCACTTCAGAAATGCAGAAGGAGCGAACTAAGCTTTGCTGAAAATAATTTGTCACAGTTTTTAGGAGAGGAAATCTGTTGCTTTGATTAAAAATTAAAATCTGTTGAATTCTTGATAGGGATGAGGGAATTTTTCATGGTTCCAGCCAAAATTTTCACTTAAATCTGCACTAAAGGTGCTTTTTCAAGAGGCAATTGGGCTTCCTTGTTTTTCTTTGAAGACATTTCGCTTCTCATCCATGAAGCTTCTTCAGCTCTGATTGGATAGTGGGGAATGGAAGGATTACAAGAAAGTCCAGTTGCCTCTTGAAAAAGCACTTTTGGGACAACATGACCTGGATGACTGAGAATCTCCATAGATGCTTAAATCTGCACAATAAAAAACATGATTCATGAAGATTTGCACAGGAACATATATAAAAATATATTTTTTTTTCATATATTTCCCTTACTTTAAAACTCATTTTACATCCCTAACAATGTACATACTCAATTATTTTGGAAGAGTTAACAGACCAAGGCATATTTTGGAATAGTCAGACAAAATGGAGGATAAAGTTGTTTCAATTCACGCAGATATCATTCTGCAAATCTGATAAGCTCCTCCGAAAATTTGCATATGATGGACATCTAGCATTGCTACGATAATTGCTACAGTTCATTTATTTTTTAAATCATTCATTTTAAATTTAAAAGAGAATACACAAGATACAACAAGTACAAAAGTACAAAAATACTATAAACAATAACAAAAAAGGGAAAAAGCATCTCACGTGTATATCAAACAGTAAACATTGTATAAAAAATTGTATTCTTTTTTGTAAAAATTGTAAAAATTGTATCTTTTTCATATAGATATAGACATACCTTCAGGGATCCTTTGGGATTCTGAATCTTGCTGGACATTTCCTTTTTAAAAAGTTGGGTTTAATTGATAATATTATATCTTCTCATGGTACAGAGCAACGGTTTTAGGTTTATTTGAACATAATCAGTGTTTTGGTAATTTCAGTAGTTTATTTGCTCTGGGAATGCATTTGAAAAGCAGAATATAAATCTTTGTACAGATAGTCCTCACTTAACAACCAAGTTGGGACTGGTAACTCCAGTCCTAAATGATGTGATCATTAAATAAGACACCGTGTGACTACAATAGAGCTATGACCTCAATTCCACGGTCGTTAAGCAAATCACCCACTGTCTTTAAGCAAGGCATCATGTAACTGAGATTTGATATTTCACTACCATCTTCTCTATTGATAAATTGAGACTCCATTGAGATGTTGAGACTCTGGAAAGAGTGAAGAGAAAAGATGATTAGGGGCTTGGAAGCTAAAACATATGACTGCAGGAATTGGGTAAATCTAGTTTGATGAAAAGAAGGACTAGGGGGTGATATTGTAGCAGTGGTGGTATTCATTTTTTTCCCAATTTTTTTTACGACCTGTTCTGTGGGTGTGGTTTGGTGGGTGTGGTGGGGCTTGGTGGGCATGGCTTGGTGGGCATGGCAGGAGAAGGTTACTGCCAAATCCCCATTCCCTCCCCACCCCACTAACCTGCTTTCCAGCTCCATTCTCCTGTGCAGGGCAACCAAAGAAGACCCAGCTGATCAGCTGGGACTCAATGGGAGGCAGAGAAGACATTGGGGTTGGCAGGGCCAGTCAGAGGTGGTATTCCAAGCTTCTCAAAATTTCCGCTACCGGTTCTCCAGAACTGGTCCAAACCTGCTGAATACCACCTCTGCATGATAGCAGTGGTTCCAATATCTCAGGGGTTGCCACAAAGAAGAGGGACTCTTTTCCAAAGCACTGGAAAGCAAGGCAAGAAGCCATGGATGGAAACTAATCAAGGAGAGAAGCAACCTAGAACTAAGGAGAAATTTCCTATCAGTGAGGACAATTAATCAGTGGAATAACTTGCCTTCAGGAGTTGTGGTTGCTCCATCACTGGAGGTTTTTAAGAAGGGATTGGACAGCCTTTTGTCTGAAATAGTATAGGATCTCCTGCTTCAGCAAAGAGTAAGACAAGAAGACCTCCAAGGTCCTTCCCACCTCTGTTATTCTGCTATTCTGAAAGCATCTTTTTGAATATCTGACTATTTTTGACCATCTGCTTCTGTGAGGCATAGAGGAAGTTCTGTGATACCCGAGAACGTTGTCTTCTGCTCTGACCACAGGACGAACAGTCTTCTCCCAGATCTGGGACTTTTCCACACAGTATGTTCTTGTTTGGTGGTGCAGCATTACCAAAATGCAGAGCTGCAAGTCATATTCATAACTCTTGGCCAGGTCCTCATAGAAAGCTAAGAGGAGGAACAGCAGTTCAAGATTCAAGCCATTCAGTCTACTCAACAGTGGTTGGCATATAAATTTAATAAATAAATAGGTTGACAGAGCACTCAAGATGGCTTGTTTTTTCTGAACATACAAGTCCAAAATGCCTTATTCCTCCCACCACCCCCTCCCCAAAAGGGCAGAGAATGATGTAGGGGGGTACAGAGGAGGTCTTCTTTCTTTTAGAGATGGCATCGACAATCTGCAGCCTCAAAGGGTTAGTTTTTTTTTTAACCTTCAGAGCCCTCTACTGTGGCTACAAAAAGCCTAATGTCAAGTGCAGGAAATCAGGAGCCAAGATGGGTCAACTGAATACAGATTTGGTAATGCTCTCTACAAGAACCTGATCTTCTAACGGTCCAAGGGAATTGGTGGTAGATGAGGGTCAATGGAATTCAAGGTGGATTAGACCTAGATCTCTTGTTGGGTGTGAAGGGACTTGAGCACAGGTGGTATTCAGCAGGTTCTGACCAGTTCTGGAGAACCGGTAGCGGAAATTTTGAGTAGTTTGGAATACCACCTCTGACTGGCCCCGCCCCCATCTATTCTCCGCCTCCTGACTCCCAGATGATCGGCTGGGTCTTCTTTTGTTGCCCTGCACAGGAGAACGGAGCTGGAAAGCAGGCTAGTGGGGTGGGGAGGGAATGGAGATTTTGCAGTATCCTTCCCCTGCCATGCCCACCAAGCCATGCCCACATAACCGGTAGTAAAAAAAAATTGAATCCCACCACTGGACTTGAGACAGAAGACGCACCTGAACCTCAAATTCAGCCTGGTCACCTCCTACACCAACAGCAGAAATGTGTCTCAAGAAGGAGCAACACCACTGCAGAAAGGTCTTTCCCATGACTAACTCTTGCAAGAAGGGGCAGGAATAGGACCCAGAAGGATGCCCTGCTTGATGGTATCAAATGATCGAATGGGCTCAGGATAATGCACATTCCATTATCCATGTCCTAAAAGCAGTCACCCAGCCCAGCCTCCCCATTTGTTAACTACCCCATATCCAAGTCTAAAACCACTGGAAGAGATCGAGATGATCCTAGGTGAAATAGATCAGGGGTCTCCAACCTTGGCAACCCCTGATCTATTTCACCTAGGATTTTCTGCAAGCTTATCAGAAATCTTCCTGAAATCGTGAAGGCTGGAGACAGAGTAGTAGATCTTGAAGACAGCAGCTGACGATGTCTTCAAGGCAGCATGAGATCTCTGTGGTGTGAGACCCCTTTTTGAAGAAGGCTGGACTATGAAAGTGACCGCTGCAAGGCCATCCACTGAACTTTCTAGTGGATCAGAATTTTGGACTTCTTTCCATGAATGCATGGATCTTGTATCCAGTCATTGATGCACAGCAGCCCTCAGAACAAAATACCTGCTTGAAATCTTGAATCTGCTTTCACTAGAGAAAACCTGTCATAGCGGACACCTTCTTTTCAATGTTTCTCCTAACTGATGGTCCAAAATCCTTTTCCTAGATCTGAGCCATACAGATCTGTAGAATATCGGACGGACCCAAACTTGCCTGGGAATCTGTTTTGGTCCAATTCCATTTTCCATAATATTTACCGGGTTGGGGACTTTGGCACCCTGTATTCATGTGGGTTTTCACTCCCCTTTCTTGTCCTTGGGAGCTCCTCCTCCTTGGCTCAATCGCTGCATTTTTTTCCACGGGTGTGTCTCAACAAAACCTAAACACTCCAGTTTTGCTCACAAAGTCAACCCTAAGGGTTGATTATGTGGTGTAGAAATTGATGGGTGTCCTGTATGTAATGTATCAGGGAATTTGAAATGGCATTTAACAGCTACCCCAAGTTTCATGCATATCCCTGCAAGATGTATAACAAATCTGCTTACGTATTTATGGCCTGAGTCTCCACATAATTATTCAAAAAAATAAATAAATCTTACTGAAGTCAGTGAGGGTTTACCCCAAGTAAGGGAACAAGAGATGGCATTTATGGTCAGTTGAATAAGGCAGAACCAGAATCAGAAAGCGGCTAGCAGAGACATGGAAATTAGAGAATAACCAAAGATGGTGACCTTTGGGGAAACAGGGTCATATTGTCTAAACTGCACGATTATCCAGGTGCACACAATACACGCAATATCTTGCGATATCTCATAAGACTAGCAGGTTCATACAATTTCCACCACTTCTAATTCTGTAACATTTTCCTCCTAAACCAATTCCAGGGAATTACAGGCGTCATTTTGAGTTGCAATAGGGCTCCAAGATGTCACTCATGTGAAAACAGATTTATCACATGTACAGTATGTTAACACACCGGTTGCAAATACCCCATGATTAGCCTTAAAATAATTGTAAAGATGCAGAATTGCTGTTCAAACTATCACATTGTGAGGGCCGTTTCTCATAAAATGGCAAACAGCCCGATAACAGATCAGTTTGTAACCAAACTTAGAAATAAGGAATAACAGAATGACAGTGTTGGAAGGGACCTTAGAGGTCTTCTAGTCCAACTCCGTGCTCGAGCAGGAGATCCTATAACATTTCAGACAAATGGTGGTCCAAGCGCTTCTTTAAAAACTCCAGTAGCTACCCAAATGTTTTTAGGCTGTCATGTTGCACTGACAGGAGACAGATGTACAAGAACTGGAATCTTCATTTCAGTATAAATAGGTCTTGCTTTTAAAACATAGCAGTCACTAGAATTATTTCATAAGGGCTTCATTAGTTTTTTTCTACAAAAATCAAGCCATTATACATTCTTATACAGTATTGTTAAATGTCTGCTTATCTGTTTCCTTCCTTCCTTCCTTCTTTCCCTTCCTTTCCATCCTTCCTTCTGTTCTGTTCTTTTCTTCTTTTTCCTTTTCTTTCTTATATACCTGCTTCGTTATTTTTATAAATATCTCAAGGTAGCAAATATACCCAACACTCCTTCTTTCTCATCTTCTCTACAACAACAGTCCTATGAGGTGGGCTGGGCTCAGAAAGAGGGACTGACCCAAAGTCACTCAGCCAGTTTTCATGGATAAAACAGGACTAGAACCCACGGCCTCCTGGTTTCTACCCTGATGCCTTAACCACTATATCAAGTCAGGGAATACATTCAAATTGGTTTTTTTTAGTGTACTTTGGCATTCTTTGTTTGAGTTAAAAGGTAGCATCTTTTCCACTAAAATATAGGGGATTTTTTTCCAACACCAAAACAAAGTAGATTTTCTAAAATAAGAATGTTATATATCCGGCAAGGAGGGAATGGAGAAAAAGACTCTGTGCTTGCCATCTTAACCAATATGCCACAGGAAACCACTAAGCCTAAACAAGAACTTGATACCAAGCTGAGAGCTCACTGCTGCTTTCCAAAATTGGCAGCGCCCCAAACTCTGGATGTTTTAAAATTCTGTGGGTGTCAGAACCAGAAGGGAGGCAATTACTCCCCCCCTCTCTCCCCTTGTTTCTTTAGTTACAATTTTAAAAACTCAGTTTTTTGTTGAGCTCTCAAATCTGTTTGCACTTCTTCTAAAAGTCCATGTCCTTTATTTTTGTTAGCTTAGACAAGGACTGATAAAACTACAGCTTATTTTGTATATTTTCATATTGTCTATCCTAGATCAGATTAGGAAGGAAGGAGGGAAATTAGCCCCCACAGCTATATACATCTTCATAAAAAAATCCACTTTTTCAAAAGAAGTCCATGTGTGCAAACAATTTATCTTAACCATAACCTGTATATATTTAAGTGCAAGTTCAAAGAAGATGCATATTTAGAAGAACCTCCATGTATTTGTGTGATCTTTTCTTTATGAACATTCCCCTATAAATCTAATGCTCCTGTCCCTTTAGATTCTTGTGTTGTATATATACTTTCTATTTTTAATTCATATATCTTTTATATCTTTTAGCTTTGCGTATTTTTTTAGATATTTATATTTTTACTTTGATGTACCCTCTATGCTTTTAATAATGGATCCCTGCCTTCCTTATGTTGCTCTATGACGGTAATAAAGCCTTGAATAGCTACCAGATAATTGAAACAGCACAAAGCTTGGTCAGCTGTTGGTCAAGGAGGTATAAGTTTCTATTCCTGCATAGATCTGATAAACTCAATGCCTCTTTCTATTATTATTATTATTATTATTATTATTATTATTATTATTATTATTATTATTATTATTATTATTTTACTAAGCTAATAGATGTAGTCCTTGATTTACGACTGTCATGGAGCCTCCCCATTATAGGTTGCAAGTTATGATGGTCATAATAAACCCATGTTTATTATTTTTGTTGAGTCTGTCATCTGCACCTCTATAACTGTCTGGTTCGGTTCTGCAACCCAACAGGAAAGACACAGACTTCAGAGAATAATTAGGACTGCAGAAAAAACAATTACTAGCAACCTGCCTTCCATCGAGGACCTGTATGCTTCACGAGTCAAAAAGAGGGCAGTGAAAATATTTAGAGACCCCTCACATCCTGGACATAAACTGTTTCAACTCCTTCCCTCAAAACAATGCTATAGAGCCCTGCACACCAGAACAACTAGACACAAGGACAGTTTTTCCCTGAATGCCATCACTCTGCTAAACAAATAATTCCCTCAAACACTGTCCAACTATTTACAAAGTCTGCACTACTATTACTATTAATCTTCTCATCACTCCTTATCACCCATCCCCTCCCACTTGTGACTGTACGACTGTAACTTTGTCACTTGTATCCTTACAATTTTTATTGACTGTTTCCTAGCATGATTCGATTACTTATTGTACCCTATGACTATTATTAAATGTTGTACCTGACGATTCTTGACTCTTGACGAATGTATCTTTTCTTTTACGTACCCTGAGAGCATTTGCACCAAGACAAATTCCTTGTGTGTGCAATCACACTTGGCCAATAAAAGAATTCTGATTCTGATTCTAATGTGACTGGCCTGATTTTATGACCTTTTTCTGATTCTGAGCTCCCAGACTTCCCAAAACAGTGATCGTATTAAAATGAAAATGTAATAGCATAAATATAATACAATAAACATAAACACCACAACACTATCTACCCAGGAGACACCGAAATGACTTTCTCTTCTCCAAAGATCTGCTAAAAATAGCCAGGGCTTAATGGCTTCATAAAAAGCTAATTGGGTCAGGGCCAGCCTAACACCAAGGGAGAACACTGTTTCAGAAGAGAGAGAGAGAAAAACTGGCCCCAGGGTAATTGCTAGTGATATTCTCTATGGAAGAAGACTTAGAGGAGCCTTCTGGAAGACATGGAGGGGCAGACTCCACTGAGAAAGATGCTCTAGCACAGGGGTCTCCAACCTTGGCAACTTTAAGACTAGCGGACTTCAACTCCCAGAGTTCCTCAGCCAGCAAAGCTGGCTGAGGAACTCTGGGAGTTGAAGTCCGCTAGTCTTAAAGTTGCCAAGGTTGGAGACCCCTGCTCTAGCACATTGGGGAGCAATTAATTTTCCCAAGGGGGCACACGAGAAACCAGGACTGTTGTGGAGAGTTGCCACCACCCCTGACCACCCCCAATGCTGACACCCTTCCCCCAATGTTTTTGCCACCCTGCCACCAATGCCCATTTAACAGATAATCAGAGTTGGAAGGGACCTTGTAGGTCATCTAGTCCAACCCCCCACCCAAGCGGGAGACCCAACACTATTTCTGACAAATGGCAGTCCAATCTCTTCATGAAAGTCTCAAGTGATGGCGCTCCCACAACTTCTGCATGTTCCATGGGTTGATTGTTCTCACTGTCAGAAAGGTTCTCCTTATTTCCAGGTTGAATCTCTCCTTGTTCAGTTTCCATCCATTATTCCTTGTCTGGCCTACAGGAGCTTTAGAAAATAGCTTGACCCCTTCCTCCTCTCTGTGGCAGCCTCTCAAATATTGGAAGACCTCTATCATGTCTCCCCTGGTCCTTCTCTTTACTAGACTAGCCAAGCCCAGTTCCTGCAACCGTTCATTGTATGTTTTAGCCTCCAGTCCCCTAATCATCCTGGTTGCTCTTCTCTGTACTTTTTCTAGAGTCTCAACATCTTTTTTATAATGTGGTGACCAAAACTGGATGCAGTACTCTAGGTGTGGTCTTACTAAGGCTTTATAGAGTGGTATTAGTACTTCCCTTGATCTTGACTGTATCCCTCTGTTAATACAATTTAGGATTGCATAAGCTTTTTTGGCTGCTGCGGCACACTGCTGGCTCCTATTTAGCTGGTTGTCCACTAGGACTCCAAGATCCCTCTCACAGTTCCTGCTATTAAGCCTGGTTTCACCCAGTCTATATGTGTCCTTTTGGTTTTTCTTGCCTAAGTGTAGGACTTTACTTTTCTCTATGTTGAATTTCATTTTGTTAGATATAGCCCAGTGTTCTAGTCTGTCAAGATCCATCTGGATCTTGAGCCTAGCTTCTTGGGTGTTAGCTATTCCTGCCAGCTTAGTATCATCTGCAAATATGGTAAGTTCCCCTGCACTGGGGGATCATGCTGACTCATGCCCTGACTCAATGCTAGCAAAGCCACACACACACACCGCCACTGATACCATGGGCTGGATGTGGCTCATGGGCCGTATAATGCCCAGGTCTGGTCTATCAGATATCCAGCCAGAATGACTTCCACAGGAAGACCAGGACTACCCTTTATCTCAGAGGTCTCCAACCTTGGCAACTTTAAGACTAGCGGACTTCAACTCCCAGAACTCTGGGAGTTGAAGTCCACAAGTCTTAAAAGTTGCCAAGTTGGAGAATAGCAGCCCCTCCTGCTCTGGATGACAGTAGGAGATCTAAGGCCATCCAGATGTTGCCAGACTACAATTCCCATGATCTATGGCCATGTTAGCTGAGCCTGAAGAAAGGTGCTGTCCAAGAACATCTGGAGGTTAGGCCTAACTAGGAGAAAATATTGTTTGGATGGATATCAAATAGTCGACATAATAAAAATAAATAAAAACAAAGGTCTTTAGCATGCTGATTAACAAGACAGATGCCCATGCATATCCCAGTGAGAAAAACTTGAATAAGATTAGTATGGGAAGTCAAAGAAATAAACAGAAACATAAAGGTCCGCTTAAAGTTGTTTGAGGCTATTTTGTCTTCCTAGGTTACCAATAAAACCAGTCTGGATTTCAGACTTGCTGTTGGACCAGAAGGGAAAGCTCTACTTTCATTCTGTGTTTCCTATTCACAAATGTTGGTATCTGTGAATGCCTTCTTTCATAAGCGCGTAACAGAATGCGTTTCCACATAAGGTAGAGGAAGAGAGAAGGTACTCATGCCAAAGGCTTACACTTTCCTGTGCAAAACTGGAAGCGGATGCTGTGCCTCACCCTTGCAACTTCTGCCTTTGGGCAACAGGACAAGTAGACTGGGCAAGGAAGGGAGAGTCATCTACGTATTACCAAAGAACCTTCAACCCAAACAAGGAAAAAGAAACCACTGGTTTCTCTGTAATTCGTACAGGAAATTTATCTGGCTATGCACATTTGGAAATCATTATTTGCCATCTAACTCATCCTAATAGAAAAGGATGGCTGGAACTAGAGAAGTTAGTCTAAGTACCATATGTTGGTGGGCCACTTCAAGCTTTCACTTCTTCCTTCTTATGGTCTTTCATCTTCAGAATGGACATCAACAGATATGTGCTCAAATACAAGATGTATACAATATATGGCTCTCCTCTTTAAAGCAGAACATATATTCAACTTCATGGCTCTTGATGATTAGTCCAATGGAGCAGAGTCATTCTGGATCTATCATACTGGCCATGATGGTGGAAAAGAGGACAGGGAGGTACCTATCCAAGAAGGGTGTTTCATAGTTGCTTAAAAGTCTCTCCTTGTTGTTGAACCAAGCAAGGGAAGATTCCTTCCAGATTTTTTTGCCAGGTAACAAGATCTGTGTCCCAAAGGTGCTGAAAACCCACCTGTTTTCTTTCTTATTCAGGGGAAGATGAACAGGAGGGCTCCAACTATAACAACTGAAGGTCACATCAGCTTTGGAAGTACCATGTTAGGTCTTACTTAGCAATTTAGAAGAATTCATTTGGTCAGTTATGGCTTAATGTTTTATGCAGACCCAGAAAATAGGCTGATTCAGTCACCAAGTTAAGCATCTCATGTGAACACAACCATGAATTTACTGGTGTCCGGCTCCTAACATTGCAGTAGATTCCAAAGTTTAGATTAAAGAATACATAAAAAGTAGATGTATCAAAAATCACATAGAGGAGACAATCATGAATAGAGGATTGTTGATGGCCAGCCACAGAATCTAGAAAGAAGTAAGTAAAGTCACATGCCATGACATCACACAAAATATATAGGAAGGATTTAATTTGACATTCATATCATTTGCATGATGATGTCATATCATCATGTCAGACATCTGGAGGCAGCAAATGTTTTGTTGGAGAGTTGCTGAATAATCTGGTTCAGAAATTTTATATCAAGGGCATACAGGGAGCCACAAAGCCGCACAGCTATTTATTCGGTGCTATGCCATTCAATTCCCACCGGTTCAGAATAGCTCTTAGGAAAAATCCATTCTTACAGCATGTGAGGGCCTGAAATGAACATCTATGGATCTCTTCCGAGCCCGAGGACCATGACCTTGGATTCAGCCAAGGTGGCTAAAGTGAATCCCTATTCATGGTGGTGTGACTTGTTTCATGTGAATCAATATTGCATCCAGGAGGAAGAGAGGTCCCAGGGGTTAAGCCTGGCCTTGCCACTCTTGGCCCCAGATGGCTTCACCTGGGGCGGGCTTCAAAAATTTTAGCAATGGGGTCTCTGCCCGGTTGCTGGGTAGATGTGGCCATGGTGGGCGTGGCCTCGTCAGCCTCCTGCACCATGGCGGGGGGAAGCGTTTTTGCCCTACCCAGGCTCCGGAGGCTTTTCTTGAGCTTCTGGGAGGGCGAAAATGGCCTCACTGGGCTCCGGAGGCTCTCTAGAAGCAGGAACCGGGCCCATTTCCGGCCTTCCAGGTGGGCCATTTTTCGCCCTCCCTGAGCCTCCTCATGGACCCTGCACTGACCTGCATCCAAAACGGGCCACGTGGGGACTCCTGGGAGGAACGGATGTGATGGGTGGCGCCAGCCAGGATTGGGATTTGGGGTTCTCCGAACTGCACAGAATCTTAGCTGGGGGTTCTCCTGAACCACTGCGAGCCCCCAGCAGCCCACCCCTGGCTTCATCCCTTCTGCCCTGTGCCTCCTCCTTAAGCCATGTCTGCAATGGGGCAGCTTTTATCACACATTTCTTCCTTCTTGTCTTCCTTCAGTTTAGTGAACTATAATTTGCTTTAGACACTTGCTTCGAAGGAGAACAGAATTTGGGAACTGGGTTGGGAGGAGAGGAAGGGGAAGGAAATTATGACGTGTAATCTGTAACCTGCACAGTGGTGGGATTCAAATTTTTTACTACCGGTTCTGTGGGGGTGGCTTGGTGGGCGTGGCAGGGGAAGGATAGTGTAAAATCTCCAGTCAGAGGTGGGATTTGCTGGTTCTCCGAACTACTCAAAATTTCTGCTACTGGTTCTCCAGAACTGGTCAGAACCTGCTGAATAACACCTCTGAACCTGCACCTGTACAATTTAAATTCTACATCAGTTTAGCCACTCTGATGAAGGGTGTTGCAGTCTTTTAATGTATATTTGTTAGTCGCAGAAGGTGCTTCCAGATTCCTGACATTTAAAGGGAATTGAGCCACCGGAGAAACTATTGGAGAATTTGTCTTTCCTCTAAAGAAATTAAGAATGATTCTTCCTTCAGAATCTTTGCCCAGAAATTAGAAGAAAATTGTGTACAGATTATTTGTACCAAGATTTATTGGGGGATTCATTTGTATCTTGATGTTATCCCAATGCTGAAACAGAATATGGTACAATTTATCTTGGATTTTAGAGCCCAGAAGAAGGATCACCTGTTCAAATCCTTTCTTTTTCCTTTAAATAATACATTAAAAATATTAGGGGAAAAGAATTCCACCACATATATTTTTATAATATTACCATTTATGTACCACCATTCTTTGTGTTTCACGAAGTCACTGGATAATGATTGGTATTAAAAAATAACTAAATCCTTTCCAATTGTTTCAACCAGCAAAAAGTGGTTCCAACTGCGATCTCCACTAAAGAAATCTGAAAGGGCAGCAGGTTTTAATGCACTGGTGGCACCATCTTTGTTGGAAAGCAGATATTTTTTATGAAAACTGGAGATCAATAATTCCGAGCAACTAAAGTGACCTGTTGTACAGCAGGGCAATAGCCAAGGAGGATTTCTCTTGAGCCCAAGCAGATGTTCCTTCCTCCCTTGGGAGGTCCAAGTGGCTTTATGATGAAGGCAGGGTCATAAAATATTGTTCCCTGTTGTTCAGTTGTTCCGGAAGTTTCTCCTTAGCAAGCAAGGTCACCTTTGCTCAGGGATCAACATATGCTTTAGATTCTAGCATATGCATGGAACGGTCCCAGTTCTATCAGTTACAATGAAAGCCCATTTTTTCAAGAGCTCGATTCAACTAGACTGTGCCTGTTATGGATTCCACTGCAATTTTTGTCATAATAAAGTAATTTTGCCCGAGAGATCATTTGCATCCATTCATATGTTTGGCATGATGTCTTACAGAAATGTTATTCACCTAATTTTGCAAGAGGACACAAATGTCCTAAATGGATTGTGCCCAACACCAATTTGTTTGTTAAACTGAGATTCTATAAAACAATCGGGATCTCCGTAGGAAGCTTCAGTGAACCTTCAGCAGCTGGCTTCAAATGCACATTCAAATTTCTCTCACACATTTCTATGATCTCTGGGAGTTGTAGATTAAATAAAACCAGCAACCTTCTCCAGTGTCTGATTAAAATAGCAACCTCCTGTCCAATGCACACTACAGCAAATTCCTCTTAAAAAATGCAAAACAGTCAATATGGCAGATGGTGATGCAGTGATCTTGCTAAGCTGTTGCTATTATTTTAAGCAGCAAGGTGTGTATGCATGTATGTGCCTTTATCGTTTGATTTCCTCTTTAAGCGAAATAGGCATACTTGATTCAATCTACCAAGGACTAATCATAATTATTTTGCTTATTTCCGCAAAATAGTGCCAAAAAATGAAACCACCAAATGTTGTCATTTTTCCAACAAACGTCAGCAGAATGATTGCATCAACTCAAGAACTGCAGAGAAAGGAGGAACCAGATATGGCCTGTGGATTGGACAGCGGGTTGCCTATCCTTTTCTAAAGACTGACTCTGACTCACTCTATATAACATTTTGAAATGTTTGATCACATCTTTGTCCAGTTAGATTGACCTACAGGGGTTTATTTAGATTGACTGGGTTTATTCATGCCACTTTTGGTTCACTGAAAATTAGTTCAGCGTTTTTATTGTGTAACTTACTGTATCGTGTCAGTCTAACTCAGGGGTCTCCAAACTTGACAACTTTAAGACTTACAGACTTTAACTCCCAGAATTCCCCAGCCAGTTGAAATCCACAACGCTTAAAGTTGCCAACTTTGGAGACCCCTGGTCTAACCCAATCTAGAAGATTGGGCAGGCTGTAGATTACTTCAGCCAAAAAGTGAAAACTAGAAGATGGGCCTTTTCTGCTGTAGTCCCTGCTTTGTGGAATATTCTTCTCCTAGGAAATTAGAACAGTGCCAACCCAATTGGCTTTTTGCAAGTCTTGAAAAATTTGGCTGTGTACCCAGGCCTAGGGCTCAGAATGTGTCAAGGGCCCCTTCTGTTGGCTTTCTGTTAGTTGGTTAGCTATCTTGGCTGCTGTATGTATTTATTGTTGGATGCTTTTATTGTTTTAAAATTGTCTTAACCATTTTAGAATTGTAAGCTACCCAAGAATCACTTGGCTGGGAGGCTACTGAAATTCAACAAATAAACCAATAACATACTTGGTTAGAGTATGATTTAATATGTTGTGCAAACCTACAAAGAGATGAATAAGGTAAACTATGTGTTACCTGAACATGGCTTACGTGCTACCTCTAATCAAATCACTGGAAGGTACACATACTTTATCCCATCCACATCCTACAGTGTGAAATATTCCTGTTTGATTCTGATTGACCCTTTCTCTTCCCAGCTTGGAATGCGAGTCCCAATACATCTTAAAGGTTCACAAATCATGCTAAGGCCTGGTTTATTTTACCACTCTTTGTTGGATAAATTATATTATGTGATATTCAACTTGAAGTTTCCCAGATATTTTGAAATAGCTCATTTGAGATGATGGGGGTCATAGACCAATGCACCTGAAGGGCCCTACAAAACCCCTAATCTAAATGGCACTTCAAAATCTTTTCTTTAAAGAATTGTACAATCCCATTCAAAGTTGTGCCTTCTCATACATATCCTCCTACTTCCATTTTTTTTTTTTTTTGCCAAAATCCCAAAGGTGCTATTCAAAAGGCAACTGACTTTCTTGCTTTTTTCCTTGAAAACATTTTGCTTCTCCACCCTGAACTTTAACAAGTCCAAGTACAGGTCTAGACTTACTGATGATCATCTTCAAGCCATACTGAGGGTCTCAAGTGCCTCCTCTCTCAAGCCAAATGTGGCTCAGATATGTGAGAGGAAGCGTTGTCAAGTCTCTGGCAGCAAGGAGTAAGCTGGAGAAGCCATGTTCTGAGGAACTGTTCATGATCTTCATTCAATGTTCCATTCATGTGTTCAGGACAGTTCATGTATTGGAGAAATCATTAACTGTTGATGACATTTGAGGATATTTTTTTAACAACGTTTTTTGTGGAATCCCTTATGCGGCCCAGCCTCACCCAGACTCTGCCTCCAGCGGCCCCCAGGTAAATTGAGTTTGAGACCCCTGCATTACGGTTAATAATCAAGCCAAATACTTGGAGGAATAAGCCAAATGCTCATCTCAGGCTCAAGCAAAGTTGATGTAGTTGGGGAAATGTCTACAGGTAGTCCTTGACTTGCAAGCTTTCATTTAGAAACCTTTCGAACTTACAACAGCACACGGCCATTTTCCACAGTTATTTTGATTGCAGCATCCTTATGGTCACATGATCAAAATTCGGCCTTGGCAACTGGTTTATATTTATGAGGATTGCAGTGTCCTGGGGTCATGTGATCATTCCCTGCAACCTTCTGACTAGCAAACTCAGTGGGGAAGCCAGGTTCACTTCACAGCTGTCCTACCAAGTTAACAACTGCAGTGATTTACTCAACAACTATGTTAAGAAAGGTCATAAAATGGGGCAAAACTCACTTAGTAACTGTCTGGCTTAGCAATGGAAATTTTGGGATCAATTGTAGTCATAATTTGAGAATTAACTGTACTCTTCTTACAAATGGTGCCACTATCACAAGCATCCTGGACATCAGCTAGCGTTGTGGTTAGCTGGCAGCAGGTGTGGATGGCTGAGGAGAGCGAGGACTCAGGTGAGGGGCCAGGACCATTAGGGAGTGGGCTGCTGCCTTCAGAGATTGTGGGGGCTGGCAGCAGCGATGAGGAGGTTCCCGAGGAGCCTGTGCCAAGTGCGTGTGCACGCAGGATCCCTCACAGGAAAGAGCAGCTGCAACAGCACGAGTGACTCGGGACTAAGGCTGCAAGGTAATGGCCCCTCCTTCAAGAAAATAAAAGGCAGCTGTTCAGCAAAAGTTCTTTGTAGGAAGCAAAGATGTTTTGAAACTCAGCCTTGTGGACATTACAGTTGGTATTTGAAGACTCTTTTATTGTAAACTATTTCTTATCTGCTGTTTTTTGGCAGCCTTGCAAAAACTTGGCAAGGCTCTTTCTTGTCAGAGCTAATTAGTTGGAAGCAGCATCTGTGAAGAAGCAGAATTCATAGATGAAACATTAAAAGGTTATGCTGCTGCCTTTGTCTTGTGTTTGTTCTCTTGGAACCAGGTTTTGGTCAGAACACCTGGACAGCATGTGACTGGGGCAACTCCAGTTGTACACTTTTTTCAACATCACCTGGAAGGTCTACAATATTGTTGTCATTTCTTATTTTTGCTACTTTTTAATCAAGCTTAAATATGAAGGAGTCCACAATATTACGAAAGGCTTCTCCGATTCTATCTAAAACAAGAAACAGTTATGTGGCTCTGTTGCATGTTTATTATGGCATGAATCAGCCCTCTTTAATCTGGAATTGCTCTCCAAATGTGCTGGATGACAATTCCTCTTTGCCATAGCCAAATGGCAAACACATCTGAGGACTGAGGAAAACTGGTCTAGATGGAACAGAATTCACGTGATCATAATTATTCTTGGGTATGGTTGTGTTTTTGCAACAATCTACCACCGGCTATATCTTTAATCGGCAAGCCAATCAGAAAGACATGGGTTTATTTTACATTCTTAAAACAACACCTAGACCCAAAAGTTACTATCTGAAGTTTGCAAGTTCTCTGAATTTTGCAAAACAGTAATAACACTAAACATAATGATGATACTGTGAAGGAAATTGTCTACAAAAAAATCATTGCACGTATCTGTTTGGAAAAATATGCATTAAAATGTAGAAGCTGTGGTGTGGTTTTTAAAGTAATTTGTTCAAGAAATGGAATTTGGCAAGCTCATCACAATGAGAAAAAAAAGAATAAACAAAACTTGACAGAGTCACAAAAGGGAAAATGAAAAGCCTTGAAATTACAAGTAGTCCTTGACTTACACTCATTCGTTTAGCAACTGTTCAAAGTTACACTGGCACTGGAAAAAAAGTGACTTACAACTGGTTGTCATATATTTGTCGCAACATCCCCATGGTCACATGACCAAAATGTGGGCACTTGGCAACTGGCATGTCCTTGTGACAGTTGCAATGTCCTGAGGTCACGGGATCACCATTTACACCAGGGGCGTCAAACTTGCATCGTCACATTGTTGTCATGTGACCTATCGCAACTTTTCCCCTTTCACTAAAATGGGGGTAGGTGTGGCCAGCATGTGATGCATCCAGCCCATGGGCCGTGAGTTTGACACCCTTGATTTACACCTTTCCCAGACGGCTTCTGACAAGCCAAATCAAGGAGAGAAGCCAGATTTGCTGCATGATCCACATAAGAACGGTGTGCTGTCCAGACAGTTTAGAGTTAATGGGATTTGGGCTAGTTAGTTAGGAATTGTGAGCTGTCCCCTTAAGAGAATGCATCATGGTAAATGTAGTTAAGGTATCCTGGGAAATGTCGTCCATGTCATGTGGTCACATCTGTAATCATGATTGGTCACTAAATTGACCCTTGTTGGTTTGGGGGAGGCTCCCTCTCTCTCGTGGTAGCAGCTCTACCCCCTGCCTCTGAGACTATGAGATAGAAAGATTAATATCAATTACACTACAATTTCAACTATGCAAAGAATTGGACATTAGATGCACCTCAACATAACTGTGAGTCACCTTGAAGGTACCTAATATAATCCAATAAAAGAAACTTTGTATGGAAGAATTTGTAGAGTTATTCTATCTGTCTTTATATTCAGCAAGACAGAAATAAGACAGAATAAACGGTCATGATTCGGTTAATGATCATGGCAAAACGGTCGTCAAATCAGGTGTGACTCCCTTAACACCCACCTGGCTTAGCATCAGAAATTCTGGTCCCATTTGTAGTTATAAATAAATGCCTGCCTGTCACAGATTAGCAAAGCAATAACCTTGGAGAAATCAAAACTTTCACATTTGTCCATCGTTGCTTCACAATACATTTGTATTGTTTTACTGAATGGTAAATGAGTAACAGACCATTTCCATGAGTGTTCCTCAGGAGTAAACCCCACTGTCTTTAGTGGGATTCGTTTCCAGGAAAGCCTGCACAGAATTGCCGCTCGGCTGAAATATTATATGTGGAAACTGGATTAGATGTGGCTGTTCAGCTCTTTGCTTTTAACTTTGAAGGCAACACTCGGATCTGGAAACCAAATTTCCCCTTTGCATTCCTAGGAAGTTCTGCCAGGCGGCCTGAAGTATTATTTAATAAGCAAACAGTAGCTGAAAGTACAAACTGGTAATGCTCTGCAAGGGACCGGGAAAAAGGGGTTGGCGCTTGGGAAATTCCACACTACTGCATTTAATAAATACTTTAAATTAGATTTGTATACTTCCTCAGACTAAGTGCCGAGTTTCCATGTGTGGTTTCATTCGGAGCTGCCACGCCAACAAGAGACAAGTGCTCCACTTTGTCTGATGACTTGATTCACTTATGAATAAAGCCTCCAGACGCCCTGCTTGACAATACACCCTCCATTTAAGGGCATGTGCCTTATTTTGGTATATGCAGGACAATACACGCGTGCAACATATTCTGAAACATTACATTTTAAAAATGGCTTCTCAGATTTGGGACCAATCTTTTTCCTTTCCTTTCCTTTCCTTTCCTTTCCTTTCCTTTCCTTTCCTTTCCTTTCCTTTCCTTTCCTTTCCTTTCCTTTCCTTTCTTTTCCTTTCCCTTCCCTTCCCTTCCCCTTCTTTTTTCCTTGCTCCTTTCCTCTTCTTTTCCCTTCCCTTCCCTTCTTCCCTTCCCTTCTTCCCTTTCCTTTCCCTTTCCTTTTTCTTTGCTCCTTTTCTCTCTTTTTCCTTTCATCTTCTTTTTCCTTTCCTTTCCTTTCCTTTCGTTTCCTTGGCACCAGATAAGAGCCAATGGAATTCAGAGGTCTTGAACTTGGAATATGGCAATGTAATGACTCTAAGCTGATGACCCATTTAACTCAGACCCATCTCTACCTGTTCTTCTACATTAACAGAGGGTCCAAGACTACACAGAACTTCCGGGCATTTTTAAAAATGTTTTATTTATTTATTTTAAAATATGTAGATTATTTGTATTAGTTTTTTAGTTTTATTAAAAATAAACCACAGAATTTAAACACACTACCCAAAAAATCTTATCAAGAGCAATAAAAATATTACAAATTAAAAAGGACTATCTACAATATTTCTTGTAGCTTTTCGCATTTAGCACCAATACAGACATGGCTAAGCTTTCCAAGATAAATTAGAATTACAGCCCAAAGATCAATGAATAGATGAATGGGAGATATTTCTTTATTAATTTCTAGATTAACAAATGTGTAGCTGTATACATTTAAATATGAGCAAAGTTTGTGAAGCAGGTGTGAATTTTCTTTCTTTTTATTTCATACATGTTTATGCCAAAATCCTTTAAAAGAAGTATTTGTGCTTATATAAGAGAGACTCACAAACATCCAATTACAGGTAGTTCTTCCTTTCACTTTGCTTTTTATTTGTTCATTTTATATTCTGCCTTCTAAATTTGGCTGAACCATGAGGCGTACTATTTTATATTAACCTGATTTGAACTTTCCAAAGAATTAAATAAACTAACAATAGGTCGTTGTGGGTTAAGAATAATCAATCATTGTTAATAATCAATTGCCGCTCGACAGCAGAAAACAGATTTGATATAGGATATTGAACCATTTGGAGCTCTCTATATATATTATTTTAATTGTGAATTACAAATGTGTAAGGTACTTTCTGCTTGTGGTGACAAATCATAGGCTAGCTAGTTGCTTAGCAAAGGTAGAGGGAGCTGATTTTGTTAGGGTTTTCTTTCTTTGGAAAACTGTGGGTGCTCCAACACCGGGAGTTTTTAAGAAGAGATTGGACAACCATTTGTATGAAACGGTACAGGTCTTCCTGCCTGAGTAGAAGACCTCCAAGGCCCTTCCAACTCTGTTATTCTGATTCTAAAGCTTCCTTTACTGTTCAGACAGATGTCTGGAGAAATTAGGCCTGTCATCTGGTTCTCGGCTCAGTTTCCTCCCCCCTTCTTTCCTTCTCCTTTCCTTTTTCTCCTTGATGTCCCATTTTTGTTATGGTCCATAATGATTGAGAACAGATCCAGCTCTTGGCTGGTGATAAAACATAAGGCTTCCATGCCCGCGTTACATAGGCAATTTCACTTGAGTTCCTGATCCTGTAAGGGTCGTTCTGCACAAAAAGTCCCATCCGACATTGCGTACAGGAAGTCCTCGACTTACGACGACAATAATTGAATCCAATTTTGTTGTTGTGAAGTGAGACATTTGTTAAGTAAGTTTTGCCCCATTTTATGATATTCCTTGCCATAGCTGTTAAGTGAATATGTCTTCCCCATTGATTTTGCTTGTCAAAAGGTTGCAAAAGATGACTCCAGGACACTGCAACTGTCATAAGTATGAGTCAGTTGCCAAGCTCCTGAATTCTGATCATGTGACCATGAGGATTGCTGCAATGGTCGTAAAAATGATCATAAGTCCCTTTCTGAGCACTGTTGTAATTTTGAACAGTCACTAAATGAACTGTTATAAGTCGGCGCATCTGCATTTGAAGAGCAATGTACAATCCATAGACACATAAAGCTGTATGCACATTCACACATGTACTCAAGCCTCTTTGTTCATTTTATCTATTAAATTCCAGAATATACCACTTTGTATTAGTGACGCTCATTACGGTCATGTTCCCAAAGAACTTATCCCTATTAATTTAATCTACTTCCAAAGATTTATAAGTTTTGAAATCAAGGTAATAATGGAGAATATATCTTGGCCAAGGTGACAATAGCCAGGTTCAGACAACGCACTAATAAAAAGTCAGGGCTAACCAGATTTTGACTTACTTTATTTGTGTCCCCAACCACCATTTTCACAAAAATCTAATGTTGTCCTAGCCAGCTATTTCTAAACAAGAAGTTAACCAGACACATAAAAACAACCAATCTGTCAGGCCCCAGGCACCAAGAAACACAGGTGAGTTACTTCTGAGCAGTTTTATTATTCCTTACCTATAGATATATCATATAATCTTGCCAAACTAAAGCAACTCTTTGCATCACTAAAGATATGCTCTGAGCACTGGTAGGGAGGACTCTTCTTAGCTCTCTAACCAAACTAACCAGGTTTCGCCGTCTCTTGTTCCTTTGGAGTTCAGCCCCTCCCTCCTCGGAATCCAGACTACATTCCACAACACCACCTGGTGAACCAACCTCCTCCAGTCAGGCATACTAGAAGCCGTAACCCCAAACTTCTCAAAAGCAACAGAGGGGGGCAAAGTGCTATAGTCTCTGTCTTAGAAAAGGATGGCTTAAGAATGACGGTAGTTAGTTTGGGAGAAATGTCCCTCTAAAAGAGTCATCAGGGCGTATGTTTCAGTCACAGCTGTACTCAAATATGACGGAGAGGCATCAGAAAGTCAAGTTAGTGGGCAGTCCCATGTGATCAAGACCTTCCCCCTTTTTATATGCCCCCCCCCCCAGGATTGTGTTCACATATCCACCTCTTTGTGTGTTTTAAGCATCTCTGTGGATGTCTCTGGCTGTGCAATCCCATATGTGAATGTCCATAACACTAATGTCATCTTGGCTGGAGATGACAGATTGGAGGGGACTTTGAAGACCATCTAACCCCATCTGTCCCAAAAGTGCATTTTTCAAAAGGAAACCTTTTGCTTCTCGTCCAAGAAGCTTCTTCAGAGCTAAAGAAGCTTCTTGGATGGAGAAGTGAAATGTCTTCAAGAAAAAACAAAGTCCATAATGTCCCAAAAGTGCTTTTTTTCTTTCTTTCAAAAGTCCAGTTGCCTTTTGAAAAAAGCACATTGGGACAACTATAATGTGGATGACTGAGAATCTAACCCCATCTGCCATCCAGCTTGTGACAACTTTTAAGATGGGTAGACTTCAACTCCCAGAATTCCCCACCCAGTATGTTGAATTTGCCAAGTTTGAAAACTCTGCTTTAAAGCACCTTTAATGTCCTCAACCTTCACTTTTGTGGATTTTCAGGGGAACCCAAACCACAAACACTGGCAGAGTTTGCTTAGATCTGCAGACTAGTTTGCAAGCACATGTTACAATGCTTCAGTTATGCTGCTTCTAATTGGGGCAAGAGCAAGGGAGAGAATGGTTAACATATTGCTTGCAGGGTGATTGATGTCTGTTTACTGGAAATGGGCATTTAACACTGGGGAAGAGGGAGAGGGTTGTCATGCCATTTCCTCACTGCCTTTCTTCTTCTTCTTTCTTTTCTAACTGCCCAGAAGTCGAAGGCTTGTGTCATCACCGCAGGAAAGAGGTGTAGAAAAGAGGTGCGAAGGCGTTTCTGTAAAAGCCAGTGGAATGACTTGCAAAGACACAAACCTAAAGAAGATAATTCAGAGGAGGGGGGAAGAGAAAGGATGAGGTCTTGTCTGTGTTGACACATTGACACACACACACACACACACACACACACAGAAAGCTGACTGATCTTCAAAAATCAATTGTGAAAGATAACCACAGCAACAGATTATCACCACCACGTTTGGGGAGTTAAGATTATATCTGGATTTTCCCCAAAGTGGCACATGGGGTTTAATTGAGGTCTGGACTCCTCCAAGATTAAGAACAACCCCAGCACTGAGTGCCAGGAATATGATGAGTCATGTTACAAATGTGTGCCTTTGAACTTGAATAATATGTATGACTTCCATACTTGAAAAATTGTGGTCTACCGAAACACACATAGCCTACAAGGACTATGGGGCACAGTGAACCGCAACTATGAAACCAGAGGTGGCATTCAGCAGGTTCTGACCAGTTCTGGAGAACCAGTAGCGGAAATTTTGAGTAGTTCGGAGAACCAGCAAATACCACCTCTGACTGGCCCCGCCCCCATCTATTCAATGCCTCCCGAGTCCCAGCTGATTGGCTGGGTCTTCTTTAGTTGCCCTGCACAGGAGAACGGAGCTGGAAAGCAGGTTAGTGGGGTGGGGAGGGAATGAGGATTTTGCAGTATATCCTTCCCCTGTCACGTCCACCAAGCCACACCCACCAAACCACACCATGCCTACCAAGCCATGCCCACAGAACTGGTAGTAAAACATTTTGAATCCCATCACGGTCTGGAACCCAAAGTAGTTCAGGACTCATCTCGTGTTTCTGATGCAGGAAAGCAGAAGTCTTCTTTTCTGTTGCTTCTCAGCAATGAGTATCTGCTTTCTCTTCCTTCAAATGCTTGATACTGTTCACCTTGGGCAAAAAGGCTTAAGAAGAAACAGGAGCTGATGGTGCCCCAATCGTAATCTCCTAATGTTGAGTGCAAGGCAATGGGGGAATCTGCAGGCTATTTCAGAAGGGGTTTACAGCCTTCTCACCTGCGTCTTCTTGCTTTTGTCTTAAACCCTCAAGAAAAAAAGGCTCATTCTGCACAAAAAGTCCCACCCAACATTGCATGTTAGGAGGTTGCATTGAAAAGTGGCATTTGTTTTAAGTAGCGGGGAGAGGGAATGGCCTTGAAGGAGTGGAGGAACAGCTGCTACCGAGGCAATGGTCAGCTAAGAGAAGCTTGAGCCCAGACCAAGAAAGCAATGTGAAGAAACATCTCAAATAAGTGTCCCTCCTCCTTAATTCACAAGAAGATAAACAGAATAGCAGAGCTGGAAGCGACCTTGGAGATATTCTATCTAGTACAACTCCCTGCTCCTAGATCATTTTGGACAAATGGCTATCCAATTTCTTCTTAAAAACCTCCAGTGATGGAGCAATCAGAACTTCTGAAGGAAGCAGCTCCACTGATTAATTGTCCCCATTTGTCAGGAAATTTCTCCTTATTTCTAGATTGTCTATTCCTTGATTACTGAAATGGGAGCTGGTGACACCCAATGGAGGAAGCTTCAGGTTACTTCATAAGGGCTTCTTCTGTAAGAGTTTGCTGCCTTCTCGGCTGCATTTTCTTACTTTTTTCTTAATCTGTTAAGAAACTTTGCATGCTTCTCTTTGACTGACAGCCTCCCAGAGAGTGAGAGATGTTGACTATTGTTCTGCAGGGCAGAACCAGCAAGATTTTCCCTACAGCCACTGAAGACTAGATATTGACCAAGGCACCAGGGGAGAAAAGATTTTTCCAGGATAGCTGGTCAGCCAACCGAAAGAGTAGTCAATTATCTTTGGGCCAAAAAGGAAGACTTCCTGGACGGCAGTCACTGTCTCATCTTCTTCAGATGTTGTTCTGAGAAAAAGCCACGTTTTCCCCCCTGAAAAACCCTCCACATTTCACACTTCTCCATCCAGTGTGATCACCAGATTTCATCACTTCATAGTTCAAGGGTAGGTGGGGAAGTAAGCAAAGACTGGAAGGAGTGGTGGGGGAAGGAAAAGTGAGACTAGCGAATTATTTAGCAAATGCACGGTCTCCATCTATTTAATAGAAGCTATTTAAAGTGTTGGCCGTGGGAAACCTCTGCAGACATGCGGTTTCTCAAACTGAATGGGTGAGTCATCCTCCGAGTTGGGGAGACAGGGGGAGGGGAGATTGAGAGAGAACCAGAAGAGAAGTCCCAGTGCTCACCTTGAAGGACTCAGCAGTGCATCATGGTGTCTCAGAAACATTTGGAATCCACTTGTTAAAAGAGAACAGCGAGAAAGAAGCTTTGAGAGAAACTGAACCACAGTGTGGACCAGTTCACTTGAGAAGAACTCTGTGGCTCTAGTCACTACCTTATTCCAGGATCTCTTACACTCATCCAGAGAGTTCATTTTTTTTGATCATCAACTCACCTAGGGGTGGGATTCAATTTTTTTAACAACCGGTTCTGTGGGCGTGGCTTAGGTGGTGGGTGTGGCTTGGTGGTCATGTGACTGGCTAGGTGTGGCCAACTCAATGTCACTCACATCGAGGCATGCATCTTCTCGCCTGGCCTCCCATGACTGTGGGGATGCTGTAACAGTCGTAAGTGTGAAAAATGGTCATAAGTCACTTTTTTCAGTGCCATTGTAACTTTGAATGGTCACTCCACACAAGCAAAGTACCAGCAAAGGAGGGGGAAAAAAATTCCAGAGAAGTTCCAGAGACAGGAAGTCTAGTCCTGCCAAGAGCGTAATAAGGGTTAACGGAGAGGCAGTTTCTGTAAGCAACACCAGAATGTTTCCTTCCTGCCTTCCTTACAGGATTAGGCCAGTAATTTCTTCTAACAACCGATTCTCCGAACTGCTTAGAATGTTAACAACCGGTTCTAGCAAATAGGTGTAAACCTGTAGAATCCCACCTCTGAACTCACCTCAATCCATGCCCAGGCCCACTCAGAAGGAAGCAGCATGGCTTTAGATATTTTGCATTTGATTGGACTGGTGTGCTACGCAGTATCTTGGGCAAAGGTCTTTCCTAACACCAAAAGTCCCAAAAGTTTCATCTTTCATGGTAAAGAAATAAAATGATGACAGCTTGAGGGCACTTTTACACGTGCAAGCTTTTGTTGAGAACAACAACTGGGTTCATTGAGCAAACTAAAGGACAAATCTAGGTTAACAAAAAGCCAATTGCTTTGTTTACATTACCACATTCTGGTCAAACTAGTCGACCAGATTATGACTTAATAATATGGGTCAGAAAGGGTGCTAAGGCAAGGGCTGGGTTCCCACCACATATGGCACCACAAACGTCATTCTAGAATATTGTGTGAACTCTGCCATGTTGCTGAAATGAGTCTGAAGAACAAATGAAGAAAGAAAATGGAACATCAGTGAAAAGCTGACTAAGAGGAAGCATTCTGAAGTTCTTTAAAAATAGGTAGGGGACAAATAATACAGATTTTACAAGAAATTTCTTATCCCTGTAAAATCCCAGATTAATAGAGACACATTTCTAAATAAAGATAGGGTCAGCTGTCTTGACCTTTCTAAGAATAGTAATGCTGACTTCCAGGAAACTGAAGATCATCATCCAAGCCTTCCTCAATATTCTTTCTTCAGTTCATATTAAGGAGATTCTGCATAATTAGTACTCTTGTTGACCTTGACATATTATGGAATATTTCCTTTTCAAAATTGCCCAGTGTAGGCCACCTATAAATGTAATAAACAAATACTCTTTCCACCTAACCCTTCCACTTTGCATCTGTCAAGAAGGATTATTATCAGCACAAACGACATTAATGTAGTTAAAAAACAACAACAAATGTCTTAATCTGTCTCAAGGTGCCTTCATTTTTCTTTCCTGGCAATCTGGCACTGAAATCCAGATCTGGGACTTATTGAAATGAAAGCCTTCCTCTATGAAATATAATCATCCCTGCCCAATCAGTCAGATTATCCACCTGCTCCAAAATTTAGCACAATCTAAGGATGTAGTGAAAATTTACGCAGGGATGCTGAGGGGCATGGAATCCTTCCAACGCAATCAAGATGTTGCTAACCTCAATATTGGCTCCTCCACCATACATTCTAAAACCAGAGACAGTGTCTGAGATTTCAGGAACTGTTTGAGGGGTGGGTGGGTATTAGCCATAATAACATTTGGTCTCTCTAGGAAAATCTGTGCTGAAAGCAGATGGTCTGCACTTGTTCTAAAAAGTTGACCCAATACATTCTTATCCTGGGCAACCTCCCTACTCCGATATCTTTCCAGAAACATTCAGTGGAGAAGTAGCTATTTTCTTTTTCAAATAATCAAGATAGAAATGGAAGGTTGACCTCCAGCAGGTATGTGGTTCTATGTCCCTCTTCAACATCCCTCCCAAATCTAGCTGGTGAAATTTGACATTTTGACTATTTGGTCATTAGTGGTGAATATTCACAAGGCCACTGCTGCCCACTTCTAAGCATTCAATAGTCAACTAATAGTGTATTTATATGCAGTCACTCATGTCTCTGTTGAAATGGATCTGAGATGACAAGGCTAAATGAAACTTATCCAGCTGAGGTCCTGCAGAGCTGCTGCTTCCCAGGACAAAGGGCAAAATGCTAGGGTGTCTAATGGAGCCAATATATTAAAGCAGCGCACTAGAGTCATTTGCACCACTGTGTTTCAGCTAAGTTTAAAATCAGGAGAAGATTGGCAGGAGCACTTAAGAGTTCTTTATATCTCTGCTGTCTTCTAATCTAATGGACACCTGGACTTTTGCAGACCAGTTTTAGCTGCCTTAAGTGAAGCTGTCTTGCAAACAGAAAACTAGTCATAAGGTAGGTTCCCATTCCATCTCGGTTTCAGAATATAGAGTAACTGAGTTGGAAGGGACCTTGGAGGTCTTCTAGTCCAACCCCTTGCTCATAAGACACTTCCAGCAAACAAGCAAAAACCAGCCTCCAGTCTTGAACGGAGTTGTTACAGGATGACAGGGACCTCTTTAGAGCGGTATTTCTCCAACTTGGCTATTTTAAGATGTTTGGACTTGCAGAATTCCCCAGCCAGCATGTTGATGTCCACACATCTTAAAGTAGCCCAGTTTGGGAAGCCACGCTTTAGAATGTCATTCGTCAGGGCACTGTTGTAACTCGGGGTTTTGTTTGCAAAGGTCTTTCTTTGCTCAAAGGAAACTTGCAGTCGCAGAGGGAGCCTCTGTAGGAATAGAAAGAAAAAGGGAGATTTGCAGGTGGTCTCCCGGTAAACAAGTGTTTGGTGAGGGGAGCAGCAGGGGCAACTGTGAAAGGGAGCCACCCTGATGTTCACAATTGTGGGTGGCAAATATGAGCAATCTAATACAAAACAAACCGTTCAAAAACCGACATTTCCAAAGTATCCCCTGGAAAAAAGGTCATAAGAACGATAAAGCTAATCTGCAACCAGGCAATGCAAGGGCCACTCCTTATTCTAAACACCTTCAGCTGCCATCTTGGCTTCCTTGCCCCCTTTTCCCCTGTGGATTTCGATTGCTTTTGAACAGCGGTTCTATGGTTACAACCTGTTGCCTTGGGAAATTCTATCCTCTCACCCCCAGGAGAAGAAGAAAAAAAAATAAATCGTATTAGTATTTACTCTGCAACCACAGACATGACAAAAGTTATTTCCGGTAGTTTTCTTGACAAATAATTCAAAAAGAAAACACAGGCAAAAGAAGAGCCGCCACCAGACAGAGAAGGCGGCTCGTTTAGCCTCTGCACGCAAAACCAGTTTCTCAAAAAAGTTTCCCACATCTCCTTTTTTGACCGCCTCAGAAAGGAGAAGTTTACGTGAGCGGATAAGTCATCGGCATCGGGATGGTCCTCGGGCGGCTTCTTTGCACCTGTCTCTTCTACCCCGCGTTGCAGCAGCCGGCTAGGGAGACCGGATGCTGAGGGGGAGACCAGCACTGGGGCTGGGGGTTGAGGGGGGGGGAGAGAAGCTCTGAGGCCGCCCAGATCCTCTCCATAGCCCAGCAAAGAGAGGGGCCGGCTGGCTTCCTTTTGTTCGCATGAAAATGCTGCAGCCTTGAGGGATCAAAGAAGGAAGTGACATGAGAATGAAGAGACGGTTGTGTAAATGCCACAGATTAGGCCCTGGTGCCATTTTGTGAAGCCAGCTTGTGGGATACCCTCCCTGCAGGGATTCAAGAGGTGCCTGTCCTTGCATTTAAAGAAGAACAGGAAGAACAATTCACAAGAATTTTAACCCAGTGGGCTTTGGGCCTGGATTAGTGTTTCTCAACCTTGGCCACTTTTAGATATGTGGACTTCAACTCCCAGAATTCCCCAGCCAACATGCTTTAAGTCTACAGCCATGCTTCTCAACCTTGGCCACTTTCAGATGGGTGGACTTCAACTCCCAGAATTCCCCAGCCAGCTTGCTCTGGGTCTAGAACAGTGTTTCTCAACCTTGACCACTATGTGGACTTCAACTCCCAGAATTCCCTAGCCAGCAGAATTCTGGGAGTTGAAGTCCACACAGCTTAAAGTGGGTAGGATTAAGAAACTCTGATCTAGAGTATTGTGTGGCCTTTATTGGATTTTGTGACTTAAAAACAATTATTATAATTTCAAACTCTTGTTTTTCTTAGTTTTGGGTGGGGGGGGGCTGACAACAGCAGAATTTCATGGGTCAACTAAGACTGCAATTCTCGGTTACCCAGTTCAGATTTATCACAACCACTTCCATACATGTCACCTACTGAGAAAGTAGCTGTTACCCTTCACAGTGGTCTGAAGCCCTCTCTGGCATGGAACTGGCCCCAAAAGCAATGAGCATGGTCTTTACACTCTGCTATGTCCATACAAGATAGGCATCCCATAAACAATAAGAAAGTGCCACCCCCTATGCAGCTCTCTTAGGGTCCCACGACTACACCGAGTATTTGGGGCTCAGAATTGTTTTCCATTGGAGCAAGAGCCAGGGAATTAGAGACAAAACAAGCATCTTAAGATCTTCCTCAAATCCCCTTTGGAGTCTAGTTTTTTTTTAAGCATGGCTGCCTGGCCACAAAAATATGGTCCATTCCGGACATAATGAGCAGTTCATTCCATGCACGTCACATTGATCTTTGTTCATTTCAGGACAACAAACCACAGTTTAACCTGCTCCACCCTCTAGAACCCGCAATGCTTTTCTCTGTGGAGAAACCCATTACACAGTGTAGTAGGCACCCTTTTCAGCTAGCGATACACAAGCTTCAAAGCACCAGGCTCCATCCAGGCTCTCTCAGTTGAGGCTTGGGGTTTGCAAGAATTCACCTCAAGACCACAGGCTCAGGGGCTGTGATACCAATGACCTAGATTTGCAAAACGAAAACCCCAGAATTTAAATCAGTATAAATTTGAGGAGCACCACTGCATTAATCTGTTGCAGCAAAAACAACAAAGAGACTTGTGGTGCCCTTAAGGCAAACGACGTTGTCGTTTTTGTGGGAAAGGTTTAGCCCAAACGCTTTCAAGAGTGGCTTGCATAAATCAATACTAAGGCAATGTCTGCCCTCAGATTTCCAGTTTGAAAGGTACAACGCCAGATAAAGCAAACGTAGATACTTGTTTCAAGCACTAAATTACTTCTACTGGGCAGCTTGAAGTGCATTGAACAAGAAGAGAAAAGGAAAACGTATTCAGGATCAGTGGGCTTCCTAAACGTGGCCTAAAATGCACCAAAGTAGATTGGGACTGATTTTATTATTTTTAGCTATTTTAGATCTGGACACCGTGAGGTGTGTGTGTGGGGGGGGGATTTGTGAGTCTAAATTAGCTTTTCCACTGTTGTTCTTTCTGATCAAACCGCTAAGCACAAAAATGCCAGCCTGTCAGTTGCTGGCCTGTCCCTGAGTATCTTATCCTAGCTTCTCAGTTCATGCCCCAAGCATCTCCCTTTCAGTTCTGCCATCTGATATTTTCTTCCTACGTGTGCTAAAACCCTAGTGTCGGCTTACTGGCAACACCTTCATTGTGATCCTTTATCTACGCAAACCAGCACAAGACACCTTTCGTCTTGTAATGATTCAAAGGTTGCACTTTGAAACCAAGCAAGCCTAGGAATGAAACTGAATTTAATGTCATGTAATTTACATAGAAATGAAGTCCAGTGTAGATACGTTCAATCAAGTCCTTTCATAGTTTTCTCTTTCTGTCTCATTAGCAATTAGCATTCAGTGGGTACGTTTTAGAAAGGCATTATGACTTTCTGACCTCAGTAGACCTAGAGATGTCCACTTACCCATCCAGATGAAAGCTGGAAGCTGCAACTCATAATTCATAAGTCTATGCCTCAAGCTACCTTCTACTTCTATAGCTTTTACCCATGAAGTAAAAGTTAAAAATGGTTGCAAGCTCTGTATTCCTTTTCCCTTTTCCCTTTCCTGTTATTTAAGCTGTTCTTTCCTCAGCTGCCTAGACTTGCAAATAAATCAATGAACCCACAACTCTTCACAAAACCAACTAACAAAGAGTCCCCAAACTGAGTGACAAGCCCTTAAAATCTATAAATCTATGCCATGTGAATAACAGGCAACTGCAAATTTTGTGGGAGGACTGTTTAACGAATGGCCACAGAAAGTACTTTCCTCATTTCAAATGGCAAACTTCACAGCCTCCACTGTCATCAACCAACAGCCAATCTATTAGGGCACAATCAAGAAAGGTGTGTGTGTGTGTGTGTGTGTGCACCTGGGGGAGGGGAGATAGCTCCAGTAACTGAAGCCAGCCAGTCTTGGTTGATTTCTATTTTGATATCAAGTTGGCAGAACCCTGCAGGCAAAAGAACATGCTGGAGCAAAGGTTTGTGGTCAGAGCAAAGAGATTTTACAGGAAATAATCTCTGGCTTGCTGCAGACTAATGCACAATGTGGTTACTGGAAAGTCCAATATAAAATTGGGTGGCTACTACATTTTCAGCAGAAGCTTTGACCTGAAAACCAGCAATGCTCCGATGAGGAGAATTGGTCATGTCTTCAAGTGCTTTTACACACACACACACACACACACACACACACACACACATCAAGAGAGCTCAGACTGAATGAATCATTCTTCCTCTCTAAGGAATCTTCAGAAGCTCCAGTCCATCAAAGTAGAATGGAATCTGGGTATTTCAACGAGGGATCAATTCTTAGAATCTTTACCCAACTTCAGCTGCAAAATGCTTCGGACAAAGGTATGCCATAGAACAGACTTGTTCCAACCCGGAGGACAACCACCACAATGTCTTGATACCATGCCAACGACTATTATTGTGTCTGATTGTAAATGACTGGGTACTCCAACTCTAAATAGGTCATCTCCCATTTTGCTGGGAAAGCTGAGAGAGACAGCAACAGTGCCAGGAAGGAAGGAAGGAAGGAAGGAAGGAAGGAAGGAAGGAAGGAAGGAAGGAAGGAAGGAAGGAAAGAAGGAAGGAAGGAAGGAAGGAAGGAAGGAAGAAAAGTTTCCAAGCATCCTTTATTATATTCTGATCCTTCCTTTCACCATGTATTACATCTATAGATTTGCTGTAATATACTCTTACATCACTTGGAAAAGTAAGGTCGCCCTTTTTTTTAACAGGTTGCCACATTTAAAGGATTTTTCTAGCAGGTGAGAACTAACCTGTCTAGGCTCCAAAGCTAAGTAAGATCAACCTACTTAGAAAGAATACCATTTGATCAACTATGCCCATGAACTGACCATGACCAATCTGACACACTCTCCAAATATGTGGACCATCTCCCAGAATTCTTAGCAAAAGGTCATGGATGGCTGAGGAATTCTGGGAATTGAATATCTGGATGGCTATGGATATGCAGAATGTTCCTGGTCAAATATTAGACAAATCTGTTTGTCCCTTCAATTTTCTTGAAAGCAGCCATTGAAATGGTGTAGATACATCCAGTCTTTTACTGCAATCTAATTTGGATTGATTGAGTCACTCTGTCTGATTTTGAGCCATTTTCATCTGCCATCATTATCAGTCTGAATCCATCCATTGCAGGATGAGGGCTCTTCACTGAAGGTTATGGATTGTAATCCATCACACAGGTCCAGCGAAGGTTGATAAAATAAATGTTCTTCCACTTCCCTGTTTGGGGGAAGAGGATGAGAGAGACTCAAAGTCTTCCAGTTAGTTTCTGTGGCTGAAAGCTGATTTTAATCAAGATCTCTTCACTCCAGGATCTTCACCTCCAGGCTATACTAACTCTCATATTCAGCTATGTCCACTCTAAGTCTGCACCAACTCTCAATTTAAAAAAGAAAAAAGGGAATGAAAACTTGTATTTAAAGGTGGGTTCCACGGTGCTTTCTGAGCTTAGTCGTTTGCTTGTTTCATTAGAAAGTCTGCATGAAAACTGTTGATGTTACCTAGTTTGGTAATGAAACGCCTGTAAGAAACCCACCAAACTCAGAGAGCACCAAGGACCCCACCGTTCAACCCTGAGCTACAAATATTCTCTTCTATCGGTGCCTTCAAATGTTATTTCTAAAGTCATTTCGTCTTTAAAAATACCTTCCCAAGCATGCATTCTTTAAAGACTGCTGCAAATCTCTTTTCTGACATGTTTGGAGATGAGGACTCTAAAAATGTGCATTTGCTTTTGAATACATGCATTTTTAAAAAAAATATCTGAAGAACCAGGAGCTGTACTGCTGAGTGTGTGTGTGTGTGTGTGTGTGTGTGTGTGTGTGTGTGTGTGTGTGTGTGTGTAACACAAGCCTTTTAGAGACAGAGAGTACCTGATCCACATATTAATTTGGGGCAGCACAGATCATTTCAGTTCATACTGGAACTTACAGGATATTCTTCCATCATTCTGGTTCTTCAAAACGCTTCTAGAATTCAGCTGAAAGGAACCATAGAACCACCACCAGTTTAGATTTTTATTTGAATGTAGAAAACTGCCCTCTGGTGGCCCAAATGTGTAAACCACACTTGGTTAGTTCAATGCAGTCCAGAAGAGGTTATGATAATTAAGAGAACAGCTATGGGGTCAGAGGAAAAAAATGACCCATGGCAATAATTTAACCCTGAGAAATACAGGGAGGGCATCATCAATTTGGTCAGGAGTCCTCCTCCTCCTCCACCACCTGCTCTTCCACCTCCTCCTTCCCCCCTTTTCAACAGCCCACTCTTCTACAATAAGTAATTTTCCCTCAATGCCTCAAATCACTCTCAATACCACTGTGGTGCACGTGTGGCCAGCGTGAAGTATGAGGAGGTCACAGCCTCTGTGTCTTCCTTTCGTGTGGGGTTTTCATTAGATGGGAATGACCACAGAATTAAACCAGCATTGGCCAGGATCACTGCCCACTAATTGCTCTAGTGTGTGCTTTATAGTATCACCACAATTTCCCCTCATCAATACTGGGACTTCTCCACTTAATCCAGCGGGCCGTCAGGATTAAATGAAGATGCAAGTCTCCCTTGTTAGATAAAACCCTGGGCCTCTGCTATTTTCTATTTTATTTTTTTATTATTGAATCATTGTGGCCTCTTCAGCCGCTTAACCTCAGAAGCTTGTAAAGCTGGGGAGCCATGTCTTCAGCTGGGAGGCACCCAAAGCAAAATCTTTATGGAGGTTCTCAGTCATCCAGGCCATGGTTGTCCAAAAGGTGCTTTTTCAAGAGGCCACTGGACTTTCTGGTTTTTCTTTGGAGACGTTTTGCTTCTCATCCAAGAAGCTTCTTCAGCTTTGAGAGCTTCTTGGATGAGAAGCGAAATGTCTTCAAAGAAAAACCAATGGCCTCTTGAAAAAGCACCTTTGGGACTAAGCAAAATCTCCAATTACAGGAGAGGCACTTACAAAAAGACAAGTTTGGGTTCCGTCATTAACCAGGAGCTCACCATTTGCATCCGGTTATCAGGTCCTCACCTGGAGATCTTTTGACGGGCTCCTTAACCTGGAACCCATCTTCTGAGACTACCTGTCATTATAGGATGGCATGATATCACTGGCCTTGGCTGAGTTCAAGAAACGATGTGGGAATCGAAGTGATTCATGCTGGTATGGGAGACCATCATGAAGTGCTGAACCTGGAAAGTTGAAAGCACATGGTAGAAGAAGACAACAGCAAATCACATCTCTGTTGTTGCCAGGAAATCTGCCAGGATGGGTCCACGAGGGCGTAAAGCAGGGGTGTCCAACCTTGGCAACTTTAAGACTTGTGGACTTCAACTCCCAGAATTCCTCAGCTGTCCCAGAGAAGAGGGGATTGATTGACTTGTTCTCCAAAGAACCAGAGGGCAAAACAAGAAATAATGGGTGGAAACTTGTTAACAGAGATCCAACCTAGAAGGAAGGAGATATTTTCTGACAGTGAGAACAATTAATCAATGGAGCAGCTTGCATCCCAGAGTTATGAGTGCTCCATCATTGAAGGTTTTCAAAAATAGATTGTAATGGATGACTATTTGACCAGGATAATATAACATCTCCTGTCTTGAGCAGGGAGTTAGATTAAAACACCTCCAAGATCGCTTCCATTCTGTAGGTTCTCTGTTCTATTCTGTCTAATGGGGAAGATCTGTAACACCTCGAACATCTAGGACTTTTGAGAAAGAGCTCTCCCTACTGCACAGAGATCTGATACTTCATTCATATGTGCAGAGGTCTCCAAACTTGTCAACTTTAAGACTTGTGGACTTCAACTCCCAGAATTGCAAAGCTGGCTGGAGAATTCTGGGAGTTGAAGTCCATAAGTCTTAAAGTTGACAAGTTTGGAGACCTCTGCACATGGGTGTCATCTGCACATGTAACAGCAATTCTGGAAGTTGTAGATTTGCCCAGGACAAAATTTAAATTGGCTCGAGCTCATTGTTTAAAAAAATTAATTGAAATACATTGAATGTGATTACTCCACCAGTCATGCATTTCACAAAGAACTCCTTGTATCTCATTAAAAAGAAAATAACAATTTACTAGCAACGTTTCTAGGGATTAAACTTGGGAAGGTAAGATGTACAAGGGGGGATTCAAGTCAAAATGGTGGGTGTGACCAGATCATCCAAGCCTGATTTGCATTTTTTTTACATGCATTCAAAGATATGATCATTTCTGCCACCCTGAGATTTTGGAGGAAGTATTTTTGTTCCAGCATCCCCAGAGTCATGTGATCAAAATTTGGGTGCTCCGCAACTGGCAGGTACAGGTAAGTCCCCAACTTGCAAGCACAAATAAGCCCAACATTTCTGTTGTTAAGTGAAACATTTGTTAAGTGAGTTTTGCTCCATTTTAAGACCTTTCTTGCCACCATTGTTAAGTGAATCACTGTAGTGGATAGGTTAGTAACCCAGTTGTTAAGTGAATCTTGGCTTCCCCATTGACTTTGCTTGTCAGAAGGTTGCAAAAGCGGATCCCATGACCCTGGGACACGGCAACCGTCATAAGTATGAACCAGTTGCCAAACATCTGAATTTTGATCATGTGACCATGGGGATGCTGTAACGGTCGTAAAGTGTGAAAAGCGGTTTATAAGTCCCTTTTTTCAGTGCCGTTGTAACTTTGAATGGTCCCTAAATGAACTGTTGTAAGTCGAGGACTGCCTATATTTACAAGGGTTGCAGCAGCCTGGAGTCACGTGATCGTCACGTGCAACCTTCCCAGCTAGCTTCCAACAAGCAAAGTCAATGGGAAAAGCCGATCCACTTAACAACGTGATTCGCTTAACAACCATGGTGTAACAGGTCAAAAATCAGACGCATCTCACTTAATGACAGCCGTGCTTAGCAAAGAAAATTCTGGCCTCAACTGTGGTTGTATGTTGAGGGCTACCTGTGCATTAACTTGATTTCTTGTTTTTTGCTTGAACTATTCCGAGGCCCCTTTTCTCCTTGAAGGTCTTCTTAAACTGTCTCATGCAAAATGAGATTCTGTGCGGTTTGCAGGGCATTTTCTGTTTAACTTGACTCAAAGTGCTCCAAAGAGCTTCAAGTACATTAGTGGCCAGCCTAGTACATCTCTGCTCTAACCCCTAGACCCCTGCCAATCAATCTCGCTGACACCCATTAAAATGAGCTCATGGTGCTGATTTTATGGCCGGATTAAGTGGCAGATCTGTCGATCAGCCCATCCAAAAAAGAGCGTCACACTGCTAATGATTTTGTTATTGATCTTTAATGATTGCATTACTATAAGCTGAATTAGCTTTGCAAAGAGACCCGAAGAAGGGAGAGGCTAACAAAATAATTGGCTCGGGACTGGCTGCTGAAGCTTCTTTACTCCTTGGTGATACTACAAAAAGAATCCTGCATAATTAGCTCAGTCAATTAAATATATTAAAATCTTTCCTCACCTCCTGTGCTATTTTTTTCCTCTGCAGAGTACACTAGCAAAAAGGAACACTTGTTTACATATCAAGAGAGCAACTAAACAATCTGATATTTTTTTTAGAGTGCTCCCTGTTGGGTTTAAAATCATCTTTTGCAGGTTTTCTCTAGCCCTTGACCTCTGCCAAGTTAGTAACATGGTCATTAAGTGAACCTGGCTCCCCCCCCCATTGATTTTTCTTGTCAAAAGTTTGCAAAAACTGACCCCAAGACACTGCAGCCATCCTAAGTATTGAACCACTTGCCAAGCGGCTGAATTTGGATCATGTGACCGTGGGGATGCTGCAATGGTCATAAGTGTGAAAACAGTTGTAAGTCACTTTTTCAGTGCCGTGGTAACTTTGAATGGTCACTGAATGAACTGTTGTAAATTGAGGACTACCTACACAATCCTTGGTTGTATAAGCAGAGGCATAGAATCAAACTCACATGGAAGTATTAGTAGCACTTTATATAAAACCTTAGTTCAGCGGTCCCCAAACTTGGCCACTTTTAAGACTTGTGGACTTTAACTCCCAGTCATATCACACCTGGAATATGCATCCAGTTTTGGTCACCACAGTACTAAAAAGACGTTGAGGCTTTGGAAAAGGTGCAGAGAAGAGCAACTAGGATTTAAGGCCTGGAGAACGGTTGCAGGAACTGGGTATGGCTAGTCTAGAGAAAAGAAGGAGTCGGGACGACATGACAGCAGTGTTCCAGTATTTGAGGGGCTGCCTCAAAGAGGTCAACTTATTTTCCAAAGCACCAGGAAGCAGGACAAGAAACTATGGATGGAAACTAATCAAGGAAAGAAGCAATCTAGAACTAAGGAGAAATTCCCTAATAGTGAGAACAATTAACCAATGGAACAGCTTTGCCTTCAGAAGTTGCGGATGCTTCATCACTTGAGACTTTCAAGAAGAAACTGAACAGCTGCTTGTCTGGAATAGTATAGGGTCTGTGGCTTGTCTGTGGTATAGGGTCTGTGCAGAGCCCCTGTGGTGGGATTCAAAAAATTTTTACTACTGGTTCTGTGGGCGTGGTTTCTTGGGTGTAGCGTGGCTTGGTGGGCATGGCAGGGGGAAGATTAATGCAAAATCCCCCTTCCCTCCTCACCCCACTAACCTGCTTTGCAGCTCCATTCTCCTGTGCAGGGTAACAAAAGAAGACCCAGCCAATCAGCTGGGACTTGGGAGGCAGAGAATAGATGGGGGCGGGGCCAGTGAAAGATGGGATCATGCCGGTTCTCCGAACTACTCAAAATTTCCACTACCGGTTCTCCAGAACTGGTCAGAACCTGCTGAATACCACCTCTGGGTCACATTTGGGCAAATCTGTCCTTACAACCATCCACACACAGGGATGTTGCAGAGGCCCCTTTTCCTATTTCCCCCCTCATCCTGCCCCACTGCATCCCCACAGGCCATGAGCCTGGTTTCCATCCCCCAGGTCCCATAGCCTCCTTCCCAACCCCATCGCTGATCTAGAGGATTACTGTATATGAAGCTGACTTTCTGTATACAGTTCAAATACAGAGACTCACATATAGATCTAAAACCTGAAATATTCTTGTTAGGGATGTTACCTGAAAGTTACAGTAAAGAAAAGTCATATTTAATTATCCATGTATTAACTGCAGCTAGAATAGTGTTTGCTCAAAATTGGAAAAGTGAAAAGATTCCGATAGAAGAAAATGTGATCAGGAAAATATTAGAATGTGCAGGAATGAATAGGCTAACACTGACAATTAAAGGAAAAGAACAAACTGAATATTATAAGGTAGGGGAATCATTTTATCAATGATTAGACAAGAAAAATGGAAATTAGAAATTAAACATATGAACCTAGAAGATATATATAAACATATATATATGCAGGTCTTGGTGTGTTTGGGTCTTTTCCCATGTAAGATTGAGAGTATCTTGACACGGGAAAAGACCTGAACACGCCAAGACCTGCAAACCTGTACCTGTGAAAATCTACGAAAACACACACACACTCACATACATATATATCATACATGAATATATGAGGGGAAGGAGCTAAGAAGGGGATGGTTATATTGATAAGATATATTATGTATAGTAATTTAAAGTAAGAATGTAATGCAATTGTTGTTATGGTAAGGAAATTATATTAACCATAAATAGCATGCACAAGATATATGCATCCAGATGACACACTGTACAAAGAAAAGATGGAATGTTTGTTTGTTAAATAAAATAAAAAAGTTTATCAAAAAAAAAACAGAGACTCATTCCAGTAGAGCCCATTTATACATCAGAAATGAATCATAGTCCCATAAACTGTCTGTATATTGATTTTAGCCATCCCTCTGTCTTTGGACGGGGGAAAAATATCAACTGACATTTAGGTTGCCTATAGAAACCCTATGAACACAATAAAGTTGGCTTTGAAGAGTGATTAGCCAGCAAAAAAAAGTTTGCCACCCACTCAGGCAGTCTTCATCACAGCTTGACTAAAATCTGAAATTGTGTGTTCTTACGTGTTTGCAAGTGGAGGGAAATACGGCTTCGCAACTTTCCGCACGAACGAGCCCCATGTTAATAATTTTCAAAAGGACAGGAAGGCTGTGTGTGGAGGAGTATACTAGACACAAATTTGTCCATTTCACTTTCACTCAGATTCTCATTTTTCCACCTTGGGCCCATTTCTACCTCTGCAAAGTCACCAAAAAGAATTCTGCAGGAGCCTTGGTTTAAATTTTCATAGATGCTAAACTTTTGCACGTAATGTTCTGAACATCAATCTGTTTGCCAGCAATTTTTCTTGCGCCATTTATGGCGCTTCTCCTAATAAACACTTTTTTCTTTTGCATGGACGTTATTAATGCACATCTGTTTTGGACAGCCGTTTGTCCGGAATGATGGAATCTCCTGCTTGAGCAGTGGGATGGATTAGAAAACTTCCAAAGTCCCTTCTAACTCTATTATTCTATGTTCAGAATCAGAATCAGAATTCTTTTTATTGGCCAAGTGTGATTGGACACACAAGGGATTTGTCTTTGGTGCAAATGCTCTCAGGGTACATAAAAGAAAAGATACATCCGTCAAGAGTCAAGAATCATCAGGCACAACACTTAATAATAGTCATAGGGTACAATAAGCAATCAAATCATGCTAGGAAACAGTCAATATAAATCGTAAGGATACAAGCGACAAAGTTCCAAAGTTCTATGTTTTATTTGTGTGTGCTGGGGGTGGTGGTGGATTGACTAAAGCAGTGTTGTACAGGCTGTCCTCGACTTACAACAGTTCATTTAGTGACCTTTTGAAGTTACAACATCCCTGAAAAAAGGGATTATGACTGTTTTTCACGCTTAAAACCATTGCAGCCTCCCCCTTAGTCATGTGATTAAAGTTTAGATGTTTGGCAACTGGTTCAGCATCCCGGGGTCATGTTGATCCCATTTTGTGACCTTCTGACAAGCAAAGTCATTTGAGAAGTACCTGTATTGGTGTGGGGGAAGCCCCATTTATTCAGTTATCAAATGTTTATGTGTGACTCTGGGCAGTTTATAAATAAAAGGATAAAATCCTACAAAAGCCCTAGGTAAAAACAAAGTTAAAAACAAAAGTACAACAGAGTTTAAAAGAAAAATTGCCAAATTAAAAAGCAGGAGGAATACTGTCAACCCCACCAGCCCTTTAACCAGGGTTGCATGGCTCTCTTGGACCTGCAGGCCAGCTACAACCAGCCTTCCATTTACAAGCATTTAATTTACTGATTGTTTGACATTATAATGGCAGTTTAAAAAACGTAATTTATGACTGTCCCTTTTACACTTGCAACCACTGCAGCATCCTCACAATCACATGAATTAAAATTTGGGCACTTGGTAACTGGCATGGGTCTCCTGCATTTACCATTTGTAATCTTCCCAGCCGGATTCCACTAAGCAAAGTCAACGGGGGAGGATAGATTCACTTAACAACTGTATGATTCATTTAACAACTGCAGTGAAGTACTTAACAACTGTGGCAAAATAAAACGGCCGCAAAATGGGGAAAACTCACTTCACAACTGCCTTGGTTAGCAATGGAAATTTTGGGGTCCACTGTGGCCGTAAGTTGAGGACTACCTGTATACATGCATTGGGACATCATGTAGAAATACAAAATGGTAGTCCCAAAGATGCTTTTTTCAAGCAGCAACTGGACTTTCTGGTTTTTCTTTGAAGACGTTTTGCTTCTCATCCACGAAGCTTCTTCAGCTCTGACTGAATGTGGGGAAAAATAGACAGGACTAGGACTAGGACGGATTGGAATGGAATGGAATGGAATGGAATGGAACGGAACAGAACAGAACAGAACAGAACAGAACAGAACAGAATGGAATGGAATAGAATAGAACAGAATAGAAAATATGGAATGGAGTGGAGTGGAGTGGAGTGGAGTGGAATGGAATGGAATGGAATGGAATGGAATAGAATAGAATAGAATAGAATAGAATAGAATAGAATAGAATAGAATAGAATAGAATAGAATAGAATAGAAAAACAAAGTTGGAAGGGACATTGAAGGTCTTCTAGTCCAACCACCCTGCCTAGGCAGGAAACCCTACACCTCTTCAGACAAATGGTTGTCCAATCTCTTCTTAAAAACTTCCAGTATTGGAGCATCCAGAACTTCTGGAGACAAGCTGTTCCACTGGTTAATTGTTCTAAATGGGTGAATCTTGTGAACATCTCAGACTACATCACATTTTCTCACAGACATCCAGACCAAATGAACCTCTGCATCAATGGTGTGTTCTGTTTTTTAATTTTGAATTTGATCACTCACAGAAAAGTGGAGCCACAATTAGAAGCCATTCCGTGGTTATTATTTTTTTTGTCCCTCCCTATAAAAGCAAAAAATCCCAAGAACTCTATTGAGAGTCAGGAGGCATACAAATTTAATTTATGATTACTAATGACTGGATTTGACATTTTTATCCACCTGTCAAGTTTTTTCCAAATTGTTGTTATTTCTTCTAAGACAAATGTTAATTTTATTTGTTAAATTTATATGCTACCCGTCTCATTCTTCAAAGAGGCTTTGGGCAGCTTACAATTAAAATCATAAATATAAAAATATTAAAACACAAAGTTAAGAAGCAAAAGGCAAAATCACTGAGGCATGGGCATCTTCTGTGTTAGTTTGCCAGCCATATTGTTTTGCTGTCACCAACGAAAACTGCAATGGTACCTCTAATACCATCAAATAAGACCTGCCAGGCCTTGGGGAGAACTCAACAGGTATCAGCCACAAGTGACCACTTCAACTTGTGAAGGGTCCCCGTCAGCAACTTCATTGTGTCTTACCTATAGTACAAGAATCTCCCTAGACCCATAATGGCGAACCTATGGCTTGCGTGCCACAGGTGACACGCAGAGCCATTTGTGCCAGCAGGCAAGCCACAGGCAAACTTACCTCACTGCGCATGCACACACCTCACAGGTGAAATAATGGAAGTGACAAAACGGGCCTATTTTTCAGGCTGCAGAGGCTTTCAACAAGCCTCTGGGAGGCCGAAAAAGGCCTCAAATGGGCCAAAAATTAGCTGGGAGGTGCAGTGCCAGTAAGGGGGGGGGATTGCGCATGCATGTGCAGTGGGCTTTGTGGGGAGCGCACATTGCCTTTTGGGCGCTGGCATGCGAGTACAAGCGTGTGCACAATTTTTGGCACAGGAGCCCAAAAAGGATAGTTACCACTGCCCTAGACTATGTGCCTTCCTTTGGGGACAGCCAGATAAAGATTCAAGGACTTTTGGGGCAGGGACAGGGGTGGGATTCTACCAGTTCGCACCTATTCACTAGAACCAGTTTTTAACATTCTAAGCAGTTCGGAGAACCGGTTGTTAGAAGAAATTACTGACCTAATCCTGTAAGGAAGGCAGGAAGGAAACATTCTGGTGTTGCTTACAGAAACTGCCTCTCTGTTAACCCTTATTGCATTCTTGGCAGGACTAGACTTCCTGTGTCAGGAACCTCTCTGGAGTTTTTTTGCCCCTCCTTTGCTGGTACTTTGCTTGGGTGGAGTGACCATTCAAAGTTATAATGGCACTGAAAAAAGTGACTTATGACCATTTTTCACACTTACAACTGTTGCAGCATCCCCACAGTCAGAAGAGGCCAGGCGAGGAGATGCGTGCCTCGATGTGAGTGATATTGAGTTGGCCACACCCAGTCAATAACATGACCACCAAGCCATGTCCACCCAGTCACATGACCACCAAGCCATGCCCACCAACTAAGCCACGCCCACAGAACCGGTTTGTTAAAAAATTTGAATCCCACCCCTGGGCAGGGGATGTCAATCCTATGCTTCTTGCAGCTGTGCAAAGATTCAAGGCTAGTTCCCCACTTGACCCCCTCCTTCCTGACTGGCTAGGAGTTTTGCAACAATAAGTGGAACAAATGCCAAATACATTCCAGACATCTGGCTGGAATTGTGCAACCACCCATAATAACAACAATTAAAGCAAACACATATCTTCCAAAGATCATACTTTTGAATTTCAAAGTCTGACTTGGGGGCTTTGGCTGCTAGAAAAAGGAGGCTCTGGACTGCCTATCCATGCTGTATGAGAAGGGCCCCAACTATGAATGCTTTGAGTCACAAATATATAATTTCATGAGGCAGCATAGTTATGAAACAAAGCATACAAGGAAGTCCTTAGAATTTCTTTTATATTTGCCTTGTACATTTGTAGCCAAGATAGGAATTCACAGGAATTCAAGAGACGAAGCAGAAAAGTTTGGGTGATTTTTTTAAAAAAATCAGTCTGTTTCTAAACCAGCAAGCAACTCAACCACCACCAAATTTGCATTCCTCAAGTGCCGGTCCAACCACAGATAATATTCCATTCTAAAAATTGCCACGATTCTGTTTAACACCTGTAGGAAACACAAGCAAATTGAAGGTTCTTTTCAGTAAGTCAAATTCTCTCTAAGCAGAGTGTGCAGGATATGAATTTGGTATACTTTGGGGTGACAAGGCTTGAGACCAAAGAGCTCTTCAAAAGCATTGAAATTACCAATTCTGGGTCTTGCAATTGAGTATCTGCTCCTCACCCAACTTCCTTAGTTCATCCCACCAAAATGCCCATTTGGTGAGGTTATCTATGTCATGTTCTGACCCAAACCTGGTTCCCAGAGAGCAAACACAAGACAAAGGCAGCAGCATAACCTTTTAATGTTTCACCTATGAATCCTGTTTCCTCACAGATAAAAGGCTGCTTCCAACTGATTAGCTCTGACAAGAAAGAGCCTTGCCAAGTTTTTGCAAGGCTGCCAAAAAACAACAGATAAGAAAAAGTTTACAACACAAGAGTTTCAAATACCAACTGTAATGTCCACGAGGCTGAGTTTCAAAACATCTTTGCTTCCTACAAAGAACGTTCGCTGCACAGCTGCCTTTTATCTTCTTGAAGGAGGGGCCATTACCTTGCAGCCTTACTTCTGAGTCGCCCATGCTGCTGCAGCTGCTCTTTCCTGCGAGCAACCCTGCGCACACACGCACTTGACACAGGCTTCTTGGGAACCTCCTCATCGCTGCTGCCAGCCCCCACAATCTCTGAAGGCAGCAGTCCATTCCCTGATGGTCCTGGCCCCTCAACTGAGTCCTCGCTCTCCTCAGCCACCTGTACCTGCTGCCAGCTAACCACAACATGTCAGGACAGATACATCACAACTTATAACCATTCATTTAGTGACCTTTCAAAGTTACAACAGCACTGAAAAAAGTGACTTATGACCATTTTTTCCACACTTACAACCGTTACAATACCCTCGTGGACACGTGATCGAAGTTCGGATGCTGGTTCATATTTGTGACGGTTGCAGTGCTCCGGGGGTCTTATGATCCCCTTTTGCAACCTTCTGACG